>NW_017306901.1:899997-957847 GCF_000935625.1 Nanorana parkeri | reverse complement strand
TGGTAAAATAAAACAATAGCCCAGTGTTGGGCTTTAAAAAGAGAGCAGGTGCCCAGGAGGCCGGGGAGAGCTGAGTGCTGATTTGAATGACTTCAGTGCCTCTGTTGTGAAATTGTAGTAATTAATTGCTCCACACTGCCTGCATAGAGTTAGAAATAATTAGGGTCAAGGTTTTTTTCCTTTTTGTGACCTTGTTGGCCATTTCTTGTTTGACACCCATGTAAGATATGAGGGATATGGTCATGACTGGGAAAAGTCACAGACAAAATTTATAAACTTGTCTGAAGTTCTAACCCTTACTCATTCTGCTAAAACTGTGTCTTTGATTTTGTGTGTCATTGTCCTGACAGGAAGTGAGGATAAATCTCCCTAACAGATCACAGACCGCAATTAAAACCTGTCAGCTGATTGAGGGATGCGGGCTGAAAAGGTGCCGTCAAGGGCACCCATTGTGCGGAATTCATATAGTGTATGGCCAGCTTAAGTGTTGTTATTGGGGGCGGGCTTGCGATGATCGAGGGTGCGATCTGCCTGTCCAAGATAGGCAGATCGTACGTTTTTTTAATCCCTGTACAACCATCGCAAGACTAAGGTCTTGTGATGGTTGTAGAGTGTATGGCCACCTTAAGACTGGAAATGTTGTACTGGAAAGATCACCTTGGGAATAAAAGAAAACAAATGCAGCCACCACATCTAAAGACTAATAAACTATATTATATTGCTAAACTAGAACTGGGCATACATTTTCTTAACCCTTGCAGTGAGGCTTTTTTTTAATTTTTTGTCTAGAGCTCATTTTTGTCTAGGTGTGAAAATAAGTTATACTCACCTGAATCTCACAGCTAGACTGCTCACTCCTGTCTGTCTCCTCCCCCTCTGCTCCAGCATTGTATGTTTCTTAGTGTCGTCATGTGCTAGAGGAGGGGGGAGAAAGGCTTCAGGGACTCGCCTAACAGCCAGATGCGAGGTTCAGATGAGTATAACTTTTATTTTTGCAGCTAGACGAAAACAAGCACTTAACCCTTGCAGTACAGAGGTAGCCCCACTGCAAGGGTTCAGAAAATGTTTACCTGGAGTTCTTCTTTAAATTCTTGAAGTTGTGAACCTAACCCCTCCATACCTTATTCCAGCTCAGGCCCTACCCATTTCACCTGGCATGCCTGTCTGGTTTGGGTCATCAGATTCTTGTACCCCTATCTGTGTAGACTTCAGATGGAGCAGTGATTTAGATAGGCAGGAACTGAATTCTTTCAAGTATCCAGTTAGGGATAAGTAGACTTGCAACATGTACACTGTGTACAAAAAGTATAAAAGGAAAAAATAGTGACAGCTGTTGACAGGAATGCATTTGACGGATGAGAATGTTTGCGCATGAATTATGAACATTGAAGTAAAGAAGACATTAGACTGGAGCCTGGCATGCGTTATCTGTCATTCTGTAACTTAATTTCTCTGCATAACACCTTTTACTTCTCCCATATAGGAAACCTCCTATCTTTCATTTGAGCATTGGAGTTGGAGGGAGTGCTATCAAATATTTTCTCCAGCTGAAGCACTGAATATTTCGATCTGTTTTTTAGAATAAAGAATAATGAAGCAGTTCCCTCAAAGAATGACTTGGGTTCATGTACTTTGGAATTCCTCTGTTCTTTCTTGTGCAAAACCTTAGATAAAAATGGAGAAGTGTTCAGACTGACGCAAGCATCTTTGTTGCATGCCATGAAAATTCCTCTGGTTCTTTTTAAGTGTGCTTGTGATTTATGTGTGTGAATTCTGAAGATAATCTGACCTAGCCCCAAAAGGTTTTGGTTTCAATCTCCTTCCTTCTGTCCACTTCAACATCTCCTACTTACACATGACTTCTTTTATGGCGTACAGTCAACCCACCAATGCACTTTTTTTCTGAGGGCGATATACGTTTTCCAGATTTTTAAACTACATATGTACTAAAAGGAGCTCTTGCCCACTTTTTTTTTTCTTTTTCATTTAAATTTGCATAATGAAAATGTTACTGGAATAGTATATAAACATATTCTTGGTAAAGCAACCCTTTACTTTGCCAATGTTTGCAGAAACTGCTGCCAAATATAAAATATTCAGCTTATAAATAATTCACTGGTTTAGAATCCGTGAAGAAAAACTCTGCTCTAGTCTACCCCCTAAAACCCAGTTATTCTCCCGCTGGATACCACTCTCCTGCCTGCTGTGCAGCATTGAGACGGTAAAGCTTAAAGTATCAATACCAGTCCGCAGAGAAGGGGAAGCAAAACTGTCTATCACAACCCGCATATCAAAGATACCTCTACTTTCCTAGCTCTCTGCATACGTCAGCAGCCAGGGGAGAGGTCGCAGATGTTGATGAGATCAAAGTCAACTTTTGTGTATCAATAACATCGTCTGCATAGGTTGCAAATTATGACAAAAAATAGGTACTTTTGGAACAGCTGATGGACTGGATTATAAAGGTGCCACTTTTTGTACATCCTCTGGGAATGGAAAAGTCCACTTTAGATAATATTTATGACATTACTATTAAGTTGAGTCATATGCATAGACGGTGTTTGAATTTTGGCGGCCAGCGTTTAAAAGATCTGACTATACACATAACTTAGAATGTCCAACACAATATGAACATTTCTCGGGTGCCCATCTCATGCCTGCATTATGAGCAAACCCCTCCCTGGTGATCTATCTCAAGGAGGAAAGATTGTTCAGAATGGTATGAAAACATTGCCTTAATGTTAATATTCCCCCTGTATAATTCTATGTGATCCTGGCAAACATATTTATTTCTTATTTTTCTTTGTTACACTGGTGCAGTATTGATACGGCGATGCTCATTTTAGCAAATATGGTTTTTAGAACAATTAAATGTGCTATTCTTTATGTAGTGTACCATTCTTGGTAATCCAACATGTAAATAAAAAAAAATCAAATTAATTAACCTTAACATAATATGACTACAGATAGAGAACATATGATAATACCGGTAGCTGTCGCCTCTAATCTTTTTAGCTGTAGTTAGTCCATGAAGCCCTTCACATCAGTTCCTGTCCTGGAAGAAGCTCACAACCAACTGTACACTCGTACTATCACATATACGTTCTATGGCCAAAAGTGTGTGTGTTGAAAGTCATCCCCATAAAGACAGAGTTTTTCAAGTTTGGTCTGGAGTAACTCGAGTGGCCTGTACAGAGCATTGATCTCAACCCTGGATCATGTAATTTACTGGCAAACTGGATCATGTAATTTACCTTTTTATGAAACTGTTTTATACTACTGCATAATCATCTCCAGGGTGGATTCCTGGACCCACTAAACACTGTGATAGTTTATAGTTGCGGTGGTATCCTATGTTATGTGGTTAAACTCCATCCTAGATTTGGAATGTCTTTACCTGAGTTATTTGGTCAGGGAATTTTTTTAATCCTATGCTCACAGATCAAGCTTCTAATAACTGAGATGAATGACCATACTGGATAGGGTGTGCCAGGTTGGATTATAAACAGAACACCTATTTGTTAATGCAGGGGAGTTTTTTTGTTGTTTTTCTGATGTGTCAATTACAATCTTAAAGCTTCCCTACACCCACATTAAGTGCAAACAATACAATGTTAATTGTGCTGACAATGAAGCATTGTTTACAAAGAGTCTTGACAGAGACATGTACCTGATGTACTATAGGATTTATCCAGTTCTTCTTTGATAACCTCAATTTCTGCACTAGACCTGAAATGATGATACTTTAGAAGTAAGGCAAAAGTAATGTTGAACTTTATAAATATAGCCTTTTTCTAAAGACATTCAGAGTTTTATATAAAAATGAAGGATAACCTGCTGTATGTTTCCATTTCCAGCAATGTTTTTCCGTGCAGATTGCGCAGGTCACTTAGCAGCACATTACAGCTTGTATACAGTGTTCTTTCTTTCCAATAGCCAAGTCAGAAGATTGAAAGACCAAGGATACATAAGGGCCATTGCCAATGGGGACTTATCATAAAATGTCTTTGCTGAAGTATTACTTTGTAAACATCCCAAGGTTAATTAGCAGCAATCCTTTCCTCTTCCCAAGGCAGGAGATGGCATGGATCACTTGACTGCCAAAGAGCAAATCAATTTGAAAAGAAGCTGAACATTTAATTAGAAAAGATGTTTGGACACCCTGTGGTCATTCGTAAGGCATAATAGGCCCGGCTAGTATATTGAACAACCACTTATAACTCTATTTGGCTGTCAATATTTGCATAATTTTCCTTTATTTTTCTACATTTTGGACTTGCGTTGACTTGGCTCATGGCAAAGATGGCTTATAAGAATTTAGGATCAAATCTGTTTTTATGTTTGCTGTATTATTTTGCAGTGCAGACATTGCTATGTAAAATAAGAAAAACAAAAAGACCTTTTTATTTCAGTATGCATCACAGGACAATGACCAGGAGGTAGGATGCAAGTCCCTTTTGTGATATGTTTTAAAAAGAAACCATGCTGTTGTTAGTGCAGGGTGGTACACTTAATAAGATTGGCGCCGTGGTTGACCATTCAAGTGCACTAATACATGTTTCTGGAAGCACAGACGCTCTCCAGCCTGCCATGCCAGAACTAGTTTTGTCTTATCAGGGTGATGAATTAGGAAAACACTGAGCAAGTCCAGCAGTTCTTTTACACTGTGGAATTCTAAGAGCGCGTAATGCTCAGCACAATGGATAGAGCTACATTAAGAAGTCAGACGAGTTGCAGCCTGGCTTTCTTTGTAACATTCTGTTTCTTCTTGTGGCAGGCTTTCAGAAAGTTACTTATTGATAGAGCATTACTGAAAATACAGTAAATTTTACATTTTTGGACAGACGAATGGCTGAGTAACCCTTACTGGGAGCATCTGTAGGTTACACAGACGTTTAGAGATCTGTCAATGCTGGTTCTTCGTGAAGATGGTACATAGTGGTCCTCCTAATTGTGAATCGCGGTAAAAAAATTGCGCGACGGTCGCGCATATTACAATACGCCTAGGTGTGAACGAGGGCTAAGGTAGTTGAACATGTGTGTTCTTTGATAGTACACATTTTAAAGGTTTAGAGAAATGTTTTAAAAATTTGCAGGCCTCTGAAATTTGAATTCCCAAACCAGCAGTTCTATTGAAGTCAGTCAAAATCCGAATCGGGCTCCAAACAAAATATGTATTATGGAACAGTAAAATGGTTTGGAAAACTCCTGGCAGGTCTTGCCAGATGAGATGATGGGAACAAAAAAACATCCTAAGCCACTTTCTTTAAAAATGATACCAGGGATACTAGCCATATACTGGTAGATTTTCATACGGATGCATGAAAAATCTCACCAGGACATACGATAATGCCTTTAGAGCCTTGACTAATGCCGTTCAAAATTTCATTTGGTTTTAATGGATTTTGGAATGAATGGAGTTTCCCAAATGAAAACTTCATTCACTGTTAGAATTCTGTTCATTCAAGAAAAATGTTCTATCATGCCCTTTCGATTGATGATTTTACCCTATTAACCATTAGAAATTTGAACCTTCTAAGAATTTTTTTTTTTTTGCAGAAGCAAATCTAAATCCGAAAGCCGTTGAAGCAATGTTCAGTCCCTTTTTCCCCAGAACCAATTTGGAAATCCAAACTACCAAAAATAACCCTGCCCAATCTGTGAAATTCAGTGTGAATTTAACATTATTTTGGAATTCGGGATCAACTCTGAGTTACTAAACTATAAAAAGCGCAGTGCTAGCATACTATTTTTTGTTACCAAGTTTGCAGGGGAATTATGCTTTTGTATACACACAGTATAACATTTTATTTTTTCCAAGTAAGTTAACAAGTGTCTTTTCCACTTTGTATTGGCAGGAGGCTCCCTCCAAAAATAGTTTAATGCACAGAATTTCTTCATTGGTTTGCTTGGCTGTTAGACCTTTTGTAGCTTTTGTTTTTGCAGAATTGCTTGATTCATCATTCTCAAAAGTTAGAAAGCACTCTTGGGAGTATTATCCATTTATATTTAAAATGATATTGGTATAAACTGCATATTATTCTATTATCTATAAATATATTGTTTTTGTATGTTACGTGTGTTACCTGTGCGACTATCTCAAATATGCTAAATGATGTGCCCTCACTGTTTTGCACGTACAAGAATAGTAAACATAAATTCATGGAATTGTCTGCTCACAATAGTCATAGAATTAGGAGGAAATTTTGCAATTGTTGTTGTAAACATTGAATATAATAGAAGGTCAATGTAGAAGCAGACTTAAAATAGCTTTTAAAAAAAATAGAATCAATTGTTTTTACATGTATGGAATCTCTTATCTGGGCATGTGTTCAGGAAGTAATGGATGACAACCAGGTGGTAAAGGCCAAGTACATTTTTTGGGTAAAGTCTAGTCACTAAATCTGATGCTGCCTTCTTTTTGTCTCCTGGGGGCTCTGAAAACCAGCTATACCTGCTGCAGTTCTCAGCACTGCCCATTTCTGCAATGGGCACCCACTCATTCTGTTGTGGTTAAAGTATCTCTGCCCTTGCTTTATTCTTCATGATGTAAATGAAAAATACAACAGGGATTGTGATTTTTTTTTTCACAATGACTGAGGAGGTGAAAATTCCCATACACTAATCTGACCTTAATAATCGGTTAACCACTTGAAGACCGGGTTGTTTAAACCCCCTTCCTGGCCAGGCCTTTTTTCAGTATTCAGCGCTGTGGTACTTATTCAGTCATACAACGCTGTACTGAAATGAATTTTATACCATTTTTTGGGGGACAGATAGAGCTTTCTTTTGGTGCTATTTAGTCACCACTGGGGTTTTTATGTTTTACTATATAATGAAAAAAGTACCAAAAATTTTGGGAAAAAATGTTTTCCCCATATTGTTATAAAACCTTTTTTTTATTACCCACATTTTTGGTAAAACATAAAAGACGGGGTCACATCGGGTAAATACACCAAATATTTCAAGCTTTAAAATTGCGTGCGCCCATGAAATTGCAAAAAACTACCGTATCTTAAGTTGGCCATAGGCGACGATTTAAAAGCTTTTACCGCTAATCAGTTTAGTGTCATCAGTGGTCGATGCCCCTAGAAAGAATTGTTTGTGCTCTGACATTCGCAGTAATATGTAACATGTTTGGTGCAATGGACGCAGTCATCATTTTCACACGCAGGTGCACCTGACGCATGTTTCTATGTGGGGATGGGGGATTCAATTTTTTTTTTTTTTTTTAATGCCACTAACTTTTTTTTTTACTTAACTTTATTGCCATCACATAGGGGGCTATTTCTGACCTCTAAACTGGACATTTACACGCTTTGATAAACAACAACCCTGTGCTAAAAAAAGTACCCTTTAAAAAGATCTCTCTGCCTGTGGAAAAAAAACAAATCCTGAAACCCTTGTGTGTCCATTTATGTCCTTTATTTAAGCATTTGGTTAAGTTGTGCTTATTTGACATTCATCCTCCTAGTTTAACACTTGCTCAGTCGTGACACGCATTTACCGATGAGCAAGATGATAAATCATCTGTGCCCTCATGTGTGGCAGCTTGCTTTCGGTTGCTGCCAGTTTACGCCACTTTGACTCAAATTAGATCTACTCTACGCAAAATAAGCATCTAAAGCGGCCTAGCTTACCACTGTGTTGGAGGGTGGTGTGTATGCAATCTGTGGGGTAGAGAAGCCGCTTCTGAATACCAGATAGATGTTACTTGCAAATCAGTGTGAGGTGGGAGAGGCCTTCCTGTTTTTAGACTTGGCACAAAACAAATTTTCCAAAACGCCAGTTGGGATAAAGGAAAAAAGAAAAAAAGCTGTCAACATCCTGAACTGTATTAATTGCTTTTTATTATCCCTCATCTGAATAGGATTAGTGATACAGCTTAAAGGAGAATGTATCTTGCACTTCAGCAGCACAAAACTTTCACCTTGATGGGCATTAAAATTATAGTTCAGTGAATTTCGTTTTTCACGGAGTGTTCAGAGGAGCAACCCATAGACTGACAGGTGTGTCACCACGAACAAAGAATGCCAACACATCTGTTCATCCTCAGTAACTCTCTGAGGTCCACCTCGACCTTCTTCCCCACTCAAATACTGTGTAATTTGGTGCATGCATGGTTATAGTTTTATTCCTTTTACCTCATATAAAAAGTTTGGCATATGGTTGCATCAATATTTTTACTTTCTAAGCCATAAATGCTCATTATTGCCCTTTATTTAACCTCCCCTCTATTTTGAATTGTACAGTCATGGGTATGTTTGTCACATAAGGTCCTGTACAGTGAGAAACCCTTTATTGGAGCTATTTAACACTAACTTGGATAACTAGAATTTATTTTTATGTTGCATTAAACATTTTTGTATAGTCGCAGCACGGAGATTGAGTGTGGGTTGTCTAGGGAGCTTGTATGCAAACACAGATGCCTGTCCTGGCCATTGAAATATCAACTGCCTGAGGTACTGATCATTTGGAAACTATCTCCCTATTGTATGAGTAGTCTTAATCAACCAGTACACATCAGATGACAGTCGCCTGGTCCAACCTTTTTTTCCCCCTAAGAGACAGTAAATTAGCAAAGTTAGAAAACCTGCCTTGGTGGCTATTTCCCCTCTTTTGTCTGCCAACACCACCACCAGACCAATATGGACAGTCAAACCCTGGCCCGTAGGCCAGTCACACTGCTTTGTTACTGGGCACCTTTTACAAAAATGTGTTTATACAGTGGTACCTCGGTTCACGACTTTAATTCCTTCCGCAATTCTGGTCGCGAACCGAATCAAACTGTGATCACACCGCAATCTCAACTAGAGGAAACCATGAACATGCGTCAGAGCAGGGAAAATGGCGGCGATTGTGTTAAGTCACCTGAAGCGTAGTTTACAAACAGAGGCAAAATTCTGCCGAACTTCCTGTTCGCGAACCAAATTGTTTGCGAACAGAAGCGTTCGTGAACCGAGGTACCACTGTATTTTTTTTTATTAGGGGTAATATTATTTTCAGAAGTGTATACCAATATAAAAAAAAGGAAATAAAGCAGAAACAAACTTATTTCCATGTGTATATATGGGGCACATTACATACTGACCACTCATGATAACAGTAAATGTTTATGGACTGAAAGGAATAGAATCAGTCATCCCCATAGTAGTGACCATGTAATACCGGCCTTGTAAATAATATCTCCATGTTGACCCTTGTAGTATGTCCATTGTAGCCAATAAAGAAATCAACTTAAAAATAGGACCTGTTATCCGTCACATCTATTTCCATGTGCACTTTTAAAATAACGTGGTAAATAATACACATCAGAGGAAAGATCACTCCAGAGAATGGTACTTTGTGTCTCCAGCCAAGCCGACCAGCAACCATGGGGCCACATAACTAATTAGGGGAATAGCCTGACAATAAAAGAGCTATCACCTTTTTAGCAACAATGTTATTTACATGCAAGATTTATTTGTAATTATTGAACAGCTCAAAACCAATACTATTTCTTGCCACTGTTGCTGGCCAGTCACCAATACCAGCTGCTTTTTATAGCTGCTGACATGCCAACATTACTAGTTCCTGCCCCTGCTGCTGGCCTACTACCATTACTAGCTCCTGCCACCTTTACCAGTTCCTTCTGCAGCTGCTAGCCTGACACCATAAGCATGTACTGCCATCGCTGATCTGTTACCATGTCTTGCCACCTTTTTACCAGCTCTTACCACTGCTATTGGCCTACCGCCATTACCATCTCATGCAGTCTTGCCTGTCTGTTGGCATTTTTCCATTCATTGATGTGCATGGGCACTTCAAGATCCGCTGCAGTCAGCCCTGAAAATGGAACCTTCAGATAAATACACAGGGGTGTGACATTCCTATCGCCCAACGCCTGGCATGTTGGTTAAATATAAATAAATAGTGATAAAGTAAAAGATAATAGGATGCATAAAAATGTAAACCAACTCCGCCACCCCTACATGCAAATAGAACACACACACAATGCCTTTCACGGGTGTTTGAGTGCTGCCCTCATTCCACTGTGTGCCATATTGTGGCACCCGGGTAGCAGCACTATCTGGCACGCACATCTTGCCCTCCACCAGTATGGGTGTACTTTCTGTACTCCATGCTGCTGTCCAGTGCAGCCCTGAGCAATGGATTTTGAATTTTGCTCGCAAATTACAAGTGGACGCCTCACCGCACTGCCCAATGAGAAGTGCTTCTTACAACGGTTAAATGCAGTTTAGGCTAAAAATCATTTTATGTATCAGGACAATCAGATTGTCATGAGGGACAGGTAGATGGGCCCCTGGGTTAGTCCTTGGACTAATTGTGTGTTAGTCCCTGCATACAGTGAACACCGATTCCCGGTTCATTACTTCTGTTCTTCATTTAGGCAATGATATAATGTACCATAATGTGCTATAATGTTATATAATCTGGTGCTCTGAGAAGCCAGCAAAATATGATTAAATCTGTTTTAGAAGAGTGAGTGTGCCTGGTGATACAGCAAGCATGTAAATAGAGGCTATTTTACAGGAAGTACACTCCAAGTGATGCTGTGAAGAGCTGTTTGTGCACTGCAGCGGATTATAGAGGTACTGTAACTTGTTTAGACTATCTGGCAACTTACTATTGTATAATATAAACCCGTCAATGGCAAATGATACATCAACTTTGTTTCAGGTTGGTAGCCTTTTCTCATTGCACAATGAAACCTCAAAGTACAATTGTTTATTTCATTGTATATCTTGAACCCATTTTCTCCAACACTTGTCTTTTCAGGCAGGGCCAGATTTATAGCTCAAGGGGCTAGCTACAGAACATGAAGGCCTTCAAATATAGCTTTACTTTTCAATCCCATTTTCAGTTTAAACAGTGCTGAGATGTAGTTTAAAAAGAACTCGTATAAATATCTACTGAAGTATGGCATATTGTTTTTAGAGAAGCAGACCTGGGATGCCTGGAGTCCATGGCTACTACACACCTACTCATTTTCTTGTAGTACCTGTAGGGGGGGAACAGTTTTTTTGTGGTAGCCCAAGCAGTGCTGTGTCAGAAGTTCTCCCCAACAATTACACAACAGGGCTATAAGTACACCTTAATAAGTGCTTGCATAACGATGTGTGAGCTCAGGCTGGATGACTATCCCTCGAGCTTGTCCATGACCGCCTCGCCTGCACTCAGTCTATAATTCTTCAGTTTTGTATAATACTAATCAAAGCATGCTGAAAGTTGTAGCCCCTCACAGCTGAACTATAGAGGTTCTGGGTTTACTGAATCAGCCTTGTGAAACACCATAAAGAAATGTCAATTATATCCTTGGTGAACTTTATTGTAATCCACAGGGAGTTGTTTCCCTTTGCTAGTGTTTGCAAAGGCTGTCATTTTTTTTTTTACATTTTCAGTTAAAATGCAATGTATGCATATGTTCTTTCAAAATGACTATGGGGGATTTATAAACCCTTTGCAGAGCCATACACCATGAGAATGTTCACTCTGTGCAAATAGAAGTAAAAAGGAACATTCTAAGTAATTTTTTTTCTGTTCAGGTCGAATGTAATGCCATTTTATGACGAATAGATGTTGATAAGGCGATAGAAATACCTTTTTTTTAAATCTCCTCGGCTCCATCTATTGCCTATAATGTGGTATTAAATTGCATTGCATTTGACCGGAGAAGAAAATATACTGAACTTACATTATTACCATTTGGTGTTTATAAATAGACCCTCTACGAGTCAAAGTATGTTGGTAGAAGATGTTAGTGGTGCACGTATTTCCTTCTTTTTTTTCTTTAAAAAGTTAAATACACGTCAATACATTTTTACTGAACGCATTCTAATGCATATGGTAATGATACATGTCATGTTTCTCTTTCAGGTAGCCCATTATTCAGTGTTTCAAATGATGGCTTGTTTTTTTCACCTCATTTGACAAGTCAAGATTTACTGGATTCCTAGAAGGCAGATTAGTCAGAAAGTTGCAGCAGTACGTTTCTCGGAACAATGCTTGCGTGAACTGATTCACTCGTGCAAAGACTAGTGACATACCTGGTAGAATCCTCTAGGCCAAGTGCTAGAAGTGAGTCCAAAAGCTATGGTGTAACATTAGGAGTGGTTAAGGGTGTGGTGGTAAACAGGGCTCATTGGGATTCCTTAAAAACAAAAAAAAGACTACATTTTCTTATAGGCTAAATCAGGGTTAGGCATCCACGACCCCCCCAGATGTGGTGAAACTACAAATCCTATCGTTGTTTATTATTATTAAAAAGGATTTATATAGTGTCAACCGTAAGAACAGCGCTTTACAATATAAGGAAGACATTACAATCGCAATAAAATTCAAGACAAGATGGTAAGGAGGGTCCTGCCCCTGAGGGCTTACAATCTGAAAGGGAGGGGGCCATACATGAGGAGCCTCCGGGAGTCATGTCTGTGACTTTCAATGCCTCATGGGATTTGTAATTCCACAACAGCTGGAGTGCCAAGGTTGCTTTCGTCACATTTAGCCCTTGGTCTAGCCACGGCCCCCCTCTATTCCCGTTTTGTATTCTGTCATGTATTTGTGCACCCCCTATCTGATCCTCTCTGGTGGTCCAGGCACCCCAAACCCCCTTGTGCGCTCTCAAAGTATTGTTAAGCCTCGCTGTTCGGTATTCCATTGTCTGGATTTCTTTAATACGGGCATATAGATCAGTTCTGGAAGGTGGGATTTTTCTTTTCCATTGTAACGTTATCAAACATCTAGCTGCAGTCAGTATATGCATGGCTAATTTTTTTTATCAGATTTCGACAATTGTGGAAAAGGTAGATTTAGCAAATAGTGTAAAGGAGTAAGGGGGAAGTGAATGACCAGTTAAGTTTTCAAGTGTGTGTTGCACCATTTTCCAATAAGACTGAAGTTTTGTGCATGACCAAAATATGTGGAACTGGGTACCTATACTCCCGTCACACCTCCCGCAATTTGGGGACGTCAATGGCTATAAAGAGTGCAGAACCTCAAATGTATAATACCAATGATATTATTTTATATATGTTCTCCCTATATATTGGACATATCGAGGTTTTGGCTGCTGTTCGCCATATAAGTTCCCATTGCTGTGGTGTGACCGTGAACCCCAGATCCCTATACCACTTTAACATATAGGGTAATTTAGTAGGCTGTCCTGGCTCTCATCATTCAATAACCTATAGATATATGAAATCAGGCCTTTTGAGGAATGATTAGTGGAACACACAGCTTCAAATTGCGGATTACAAATCGTGGCTGGGATCCCTTACCACGTGCCATGTAGAATCAAATACCTCCCCTGCCTGTCCGTGATTACCGTGTCGGGCTTAAATGTGCATGAGTCTCTGAGCAGAATGGCGACTCCAGCTTTTTTTTGTGTGTGGGAGGAAGAATATGCACGGGGGTATAGGTAGGAAAGAAATTTAAAGGTGCTCTGGGGTGTAAAATGCGTCTCCTGTAGGAAGACTATATCTGAGTTAGAGTTTTTGAGTTCCCTATAGGTCAAATTATGTTTGAACGGAGAGTTCAATCCCTTTACATTTAGGGAGAACAATTTATGTGTGGAGGCTGCCATCATGAGTGTGTAATGAATGTAGATTGCTGCCAAGGTGCTCCCCCTGCAGAGGAAGTATGCATGAGACTAACCTGACATCCATAAGGCCCAAAGAAATAGTGGTTCAGCATATCTTGGAGGAATGAGGTTGAGAATTTATGAACTTTTTATTAGGCTGTAATCCTGCAAATTCAAAATGTTCTCCTCAGGAAATAGTCTGACACCAGGATCAGATTGTAAAGCAGGCTGTAAACAGCTGCCCTCCTCCCTGTTATTGTGTAACACGATTACTAAACACCAGCTCTGCCTTTACACACAATACACTGTCCGAGGAGGGCACTACAAATAATAATGGGGGAGAGAGATCAGTTGTAATTTACACAAATTACTTGCAAAACACAGAGATGGCCATTTCCATGAGGAGATGAACAGGAAGCTAACAAAAAAGTATGTATAATGAAGCGAGCAACTGCATATTAGGTATGCCCACTCGGTGTACTTTGCTGGCATATGCTTTTTAAAAATACCTCTGCAAAATGGACTTTAAATCCTAGTGTGTTAGTAGCAGGCATCTTTTATACTGCAGGGCAGACACCAGTAAACCAGTATTTTTTTTTTTTTTTAAAGTAGTTTTTTTTTTTTTTCTTTATAAGTTGAACTCGATTGACTTGTCTTTTTTTTTTTTCTCAACCTAACTATGCAACTATGATTTTTGATTGGTTGCTATAGGTTACTGTATGGTTTTTTTGGACAGCCTTTTTAAAAGAAGTCAGCTACTGTCTTTTTTGCTTCTGGACTATGTATTTATGACTGCAATTGTCTTGGCATCTAAACTGCGAGTCTGATGGATGGAAAAGCTCAGGATTGAGGGTAAATGATAGAGGCCACCCTGGTGCAGAGTTGCAGCTCTAGGGTAGGGCTGTGCCAGCGTTTTCAGAGTTGTTTGAAGAAGTCCAGCCCGCAAATTACTTTGGGATATGTGCCATCCTGATTTCTCTCCTATACAGAGGATAGCAAACGTTTTTATACATAGGCCTGGGTGGAATGCATTATGGACCTCTATCCCTGTTTTGTCCTGTAACGACATGCATTATAATGAATAATAGAAATGTGGCTCAAATATTAAAAAATTTAGTAACATGGCAGAACAGTGAATAATGTTTATAGTGACAGCAGCATGATTTTATGTCTGATCTATTTGCCTAGCTGGATGATGTTGGTTGCTTTATGCTTCGTGCTGTCTTTAGGTTAAGTAGCAGATGCATTCTTAAAGTATAGCTAAAGCCTAAATGTTTTTTGTTAGCATTGGATAGAGTAAAGAAGGGTTATAATACCTTTCGGCTTTTTTTTTGCCATCTGTTTTCAGTTGGGGAGATTTCCCTTTACTTCCTGTCCAATAGCCACAACAGATAGGAAGAGGGAAATCCCCAGTGGTCAGCAGGATTTTTGCCCCCACTTTTTTTTTTCCTTTTAGGCCTCATTCACACACAACGCAAGCAAAATTGTATGTTGCGTATATACGCGTCTATGCGCGTATATACGAGCGTCTATGCGCGCACTATATGCAATCCCAGAATGCATCAAAACGGAATTTTAATGTGCTGTACGCGTATGTGTGCGTAAATACGCAGAGATACGCTGCCTGGACGCATCTGTTCCATTCTGTTTTTGCGCATATATACGCTGCGCAAATATACGGCTCCATACGCGGCTCTGTATGGAGCCATTTATTTGCATATGGTACAATACTACATACGCGTGGCAGTGTGAATGAGGCCTTATTGATAAATCACCAGGACAAATGGAGAGGGTGAATCTCCCTAACGGGGACACAGAC
Organism: Nanorana parkeri; assembly: GCF_000935625.1. Classification (NCBI taxonomy): domain Eukaryota; kingdom Metazoa; phylum Chordata; class Amphibia; order Anura; family Dicroglossidae; genus Nanorana; species Nanorana parkeri. The sequence goes on along the minus strand of NW_017306901.1, from coordinate 942,449 downwards.
CGCAATAGAAAACTGGCAGGTGTTCTAGTCCCTCTGCACTCCAATATTTAAAAAAAATAATGTAAAAAATATCTAGGGCCCCATAATACATGGGGACTTGGCTGCGTTCGGGCATTCCTGTGATACGATTACATGCGGTTTGGGATAGATGCAGACTTATGCTGACAGATGTGGCTGCTATCACCCTGTCATTAACTTCAGTGAGTACCAAAGTCACATCTAAATGGGGCCACCTGGATTCCTGCTGCAGGAATCCGTAGGTCCTTGCTGCAGGATTCACAGAGCCACAACGAATGAATGCAGCCTGATAATGTGGATAAACTGATGACATTTAAAGTCGACCTTTACTCCCTTTTCAATAAAAATCCCATCGGCATTCAACCCTGCATGCTGAAATAAAATCATCTGACATTCATTAGGTAAACAAACATGTTTTTCCTTTATTTACAAAGATAATTTATACTTTTCCTGGTCCACTTTGGTTCAGTCCTAGATACTCGTGAGAGACAGTGTCACTAGGATTTGGAGACTTCAATTCATATAGATTGTGAGTGCTCAGATGGTGAACACAGTCTTCAGGAATCATTTGATGGTCCCAACATCGAAACAATAGTTTTTCAGGAATGGCAGATGTCTCTGTCCTTTTTGTTCTCAAGAAGATTTGCTGCATGTGAAAGTCGTACTCCATAAAAGAGCGCAAAGAAGTTTTGAGCACCCCAGCATTGCAGCAATATCGGTGTTTAAGGCTGCAATTTTCTTTTTTTTTTCTTCATACTGTTCTTTCTGGTGGGCCCTGCGCTAGGACAATGTTAAGTTAGCCATAGAAATTATCGGATCAAGAGGCATCATATAAGGTAAGTCCTTACAGCAGCATGTGGGGGGGCAGTAATGCACTTTTGCACTGATTTACCTATGCATGCACAATGAAGCAGACACGTTCTAAAGAAAATTATGTTTAACTTTTAGGGAAATATATATTGATGCCTCCCAGAAGCTGTTTGTCTGTATGTTTATTTTATCTTCTTTAAGCATTTATCTAAACCTCAGATAATGTAAACTACTTGTAATTTGTGCTGTACACTGTATTCCGTTTGCTGGAGCTCAATATATTAACTTGGAATTCAGTAGGCAAGCAGCCCAATCTTAGTGGCTGAAAAACACTTTCAATGAAAAAGGCAAAAAAGTCTTTGTAGTTAGAGAATCTGCTTACTCGTGTCTGAATGTTGTATTAGGAAGGACAGTAACAATCAATGTCTGTCCTCGGCCAACTTTAACTTTTTAAAACCTGCCCCCCCACCCACCCAATCTAAAGCAGTGCAGCCGCTGGATTTCTATAGTTTTAGATAGCGTTTTTGTTTGTGATCAGGGCTTTTTTTTATATCTTGTAGCCAGGTAAACATAAAACGTTGTGTGTGACTTTTTCATATTTACCACTCACAGCCAGTAGGTGGCATGCTAAAGACTGCTAGGTTCAGGGGTTCTGCAGTAATTTAGTACTGTGCTTTAAGATCTGAATATTGTGTGTTATACCTCCTGCTATTCAGGTCTGTTTATCACTAACACAGAGCTGAGTGAGGCAGAGATGAGTCACAACCCCCTCCTTCTCATAGCAGATATTGACCTATTTAGGTTTTTAGAGGCAGTCTAAAGTGAAAAGCTAGTGCTGGGCTTTCTCATTAGAAAGGTGCCTTGGGGTGCCATTCATGCCAGTGTGTCATGTGGGTGGATAGGTATGTATATGGGCTGGGAATGTGATGGCATATATCCATAAATTAAGATTTAATTGTAATATCTTGCCTGGATGCAGTGATAGGTTCAGCTCCAAAGTTATGTAATATAGATACAGTAAAACAAACCAGTGTTTCATAACCTTGCCCTCATTAATGTAGAATTGTAAAACTGGAACTTCCAAGCATGTTCTTACTAACCTGTCATATGCATATTGCGTTCCTTCTTTTAACCATTGGATTTATTGAGCCATTACTATTACTAATGCTAATCACAAGCTGTAGGCTTGGCTGATTTCTGAGCAGCGTCATTTGTATCCTATTTGATGTGTTTCTTATCAAACACATAAAATCCATCTCTTTCACTGTAACAAAACATCTATGGCTTTCCTTTTCATCTATTCTAGGGAGTACTGATCATCATACAGAGACAAAAGTACATTTCTGGTGGTTGAAGCCATGTGATCTCTCTAGATGGAAGGCTTACAGATGGATAATTTTGTACTTTAAAATGGCTATTGTAAAGTATGTTTACTTAAAATCCATGGCCAGATTAATTCCAGGAACCAGGTAGACAATATTCATTAGAAGTTACAGATGGCACCTAAATTGTGAAGTTTTCTCTAGTTGTCAATGGAGCTGGCCACTAACAAAATCATTCTGGCTCTGGACTGAACACACTAGCTCCTGAATTCCTTCATCATTTGCCCATCCCTGCTGTAACCCCATTTTTTTAGGAATTTAGACTGATTTGAAATTCGGTAAATAAGAAGAGAGGTAAATACCGTGTGTAAGCTGGCCGGAACATTCCTTCAATTTTCTTTAATAGTTAAGGGGGTCAAATCGGCAACCACAAAGCAGTGTGCTGCAGCACATGCATTTTTGTGCATTCATATGTTGCATTTGGCAGTCCTTTCAAAATGAATGGAAATCTAAATGTCTCAATGCATGAAAACAGGTCCTGTCTACATTTTTTTTTTCACAGCATAATGCATGTGCGTTCTGAAAGTGGTTTGGGGTGCAATTCACAATTAGGCACCACAGCCCACCAGTGCAGGGAAATGTATTATTGAGCATTGTGTTAATGCATGCATTTATGGTGTGCTACTGCCATGCAGTTGATGTAAATGGGCCCAAACGTTATAAAACAACCATCACCGTGGCTGGTGTGAATGGGCCCTAAAGGAGAAGGGAAAGACTCGATGAAGAGGAGATTTCAGAAGCTGTGTTTTGTAGGAGAAGTCCTGGAAAAACCATATGTGGAAGTAGATATGTAAAGGGTGCCATGTGAGTTTGCTTTCAGAGGTTTTGCTTTTGCTCAGAGGATGAGTGAATATCTAATGGCATGTGAAAGAATTCCAGAGAAAGCCAGCAACATGGGAGAAGTCTTACTCCCCTTGCTTTCCCCAAGCAGCAATTTGAGGATCTGTCCAAATGCTTTTTTTGTGGTAGAACGATAAACACTTCAGTTTTAGTCATAATATTAAACAGTAAGAGTCCATGAAAGATAAGTGTTTTTAATTAGTTTATCTGCATTATCTTTTTATCAACAAGAATATAAACATGCACCATCTTCCTATACCATGCACCCACAGCAACATAGAAAAAAGGTTAGGAATAGGAGCACCAGAAGGTGGAATCCCTGTGTACGTGCTCTTCTATGTATCTAAAATGTCAAGTACATATGGGCCATCATTGCTGACCACCTTTTGAAATACTACTGCCTGGCTGTTGAGCTATTCTCTCTGGATTAATTGACCTAGGAACGGTTATACGTGCAGAGAAAGTCAAAATTCCTTCTCTGTATTCGTGTTTTGGGTCTGTGGTAGAGAGTATTGAAGCCATAGAGATGAGCCAGTTAACTAGACTTTTCTGCTGAAAATGTCGGCACAAGCAGCCTCAGTGTTTTGATTATGACAGGTTTAGTTGAATGTACTTAAAAGGGGTCAAACTAGATTTTTGGGATTTTTTTTTTATTTGTTAATTGCTTAACATTAATGGAAAAGTAATATGCCAGATTGGCTGGTCTAAAATGAAAAATATGTGTTGTAATTTTTATGTTTTAAAGAGTCTCCACACTCAAACATATCAATCTTCTGTGTGTGCCTGTAAACAGTGGAAAATAATCATTAGTAAAAGTAAGAACTTTTTGGAAGACATTTTGTCGTATTGCTGATGCTTTCCACCTGTACATGGCTTCTTTCCCTTTTAAGTTTTGGCTGTGAATATATTTTTGGATTCCAGGTTCTAGTGTGTGATCACAGCTCCCCGGACACACAGAGATGCTTAGAGGAATCTCGTACTCTCATAGCGAACCTAGGGGGACACAAACATATGAGCTGTCATTGTTGACTTGCTTTTTAAAGGTTCAAATTCTGGAGCCATTCTCCATTTGAACCTTATTGCCCACCAAGTCACTAACCTGAAACTGTATTAGTGATGATATTTGACTTCATATCTGCTTAATGGAAACCTGTACTTAGAAAAATATGAAGGCTGCCTATGCTGCCCTTTGACTTCACGCATGTTCTGGGCCAGGGTCTTGGAAGGTATACATTTTAGAGAAAGCCGAGCAACCAGCATGTTTTGAAAGGGTTAGCAATACCTGCCTAGAACAGACTTCCTTTCAAAGCAGTCCCACTAACATGACCTACACGTTCATTGCAGACAGGTTAAGTCTCCCCTACTTGGCTGCTGAGCCTCTGCGCCCTTAGCATTGCCTGCCTAGAATAGAATTCCCATAAAAGCAGCCCCATTTACATGACCTACATTTTCATAGCAGACAGCTTGAGTCCCCTCCTTGGCCCCTGAGCCTCTGGACACATAGCAGCTTCCTGTTGAAGTGAAGAGTGGAGTAGAATGCTGTCATAGTAATAATGGACATGAATTCAGGAGCCAACCAGCTCCAATTGTCAATTTTGATGCGCCAAGGAGCTTGTCTTCAATATTTGAAGGAATAAAAAACAAGCTTAGAATATATATATTTGTATATTGTATATTACTCTGTATATTTATGCATATTGGTTGTAGAGTGGCAATGGGGCCATTATTTAGAACTGGGCTAAAATATTAATGGGCAATGCATACATGTCAGGTAAGATATGTGTTTGAAGGTGCAGATGCTGGTTTCGTAATTTTGTATAGCAAAATAAAAATGTTTTAATGCTAGCCATACCTGTGAATGAAGAGTGCACATACTCGCCTGCCCTGCAAAATGCTGCTTTGGTCCTGAGAATTCTTCTGCTGAAGTCTGTAGGGAGATCGACACTTCTGGAGTTTTGATCTCCTGGGTCCATTGCAGCACTCATTGGTTCCTCATGCTAACCTCCACTTCTCTACTGTATCGTGTAATTGGTGGAGATCAGCAGGAGGAACCAGTGATAACTGTGGAGGACGCAGGTGATACACTCCCAGAAGTGTTATTTTCAGTGCAGATTTCTCAAGATTGGAATGACATTTGGTGGCAAGGACAGCAGAAAAGCAGAGTATATTCTGTCTTTTACAGGTAGTGTAACTACTTACTGAGCCAGTGACCTGGAAAAAAGTGGAAGGGTTAGTCGTCATATTTATTTCATGTAATTTACTTACTGAGTAGCGAAGTGGTGATGAGAATGCAGACACTAGAGCTTGAACCTTTAAAATTAAAGTCTAGAATGGAAAGACCATATTTCTGTCCTGACAGATTGTATTCAATGTACAATTTGTAAGAGCCAGTAAGGAAAAAACTTGCCAAGTGTAATTTTCCCCTGTGCATTGGCTAGCTCGTGGTTGTGTGGGTGTTTTGGGTAACTTCTCTCTTTTAAAGTTGTAGTGCGATACTGGTTGGTTTTCTATTTTATGCTCTCATGAGATTAGTGCGATAAACATTCTCCCCCCCAGCACTAAATATAATGAAGTTTCATTGTTACAAATAGAGTGGAGCCATGTGAAACATATAATACTGTGACGGAATAATTATTCCTTTTCCTTTTATGCTTTTCAATCTGCATGTATCTTGTGTTAAACAATACTAGGCTTTGTTTGTGTGTGTCTTCAGGGGCTTTTGGCTGATTAGTTGGGATGGAGCACAAATATTCACTTACTCATTCCTTCCTTTTCCACACAGTTCCCCCCTATACTTGGGAGGCCCCAGAGGAGCCCGCACTAGGGAGGGTTTGATTGCCTGTAATTTAATATGAAAAAGGTGATAAAGCATAAACACATTTTATTTCCAATTACAAAACCATATTTCAGTGCAAGTATGTACTTAGTAGCTAGCTGTCTAACTGCAAACACATGCTGTATGAGGTACATATGTAACCATGTATAGCTGTCATTTCTTTTTTGGCAATGGGTTAACTTGTGTAGTCAGAATGAAATACAGCTTTTTTTTTCCCTTTAAAAGGAAAGTATAGTGTTTTCAGTGAATTTTAAGATTGATTTTTTTTAGAGATTTGTTTGCTATAAATAATTTTATGAATGTGTCACTGTTTAAAGAAAAACCCAAACAAAACATGGTTTCTATGTCATAATACATGAACTTGGGAACAGCCATATTTGCTCATTCCATATTCAGGCTCTACTTCCTGCCTAGCAGGAATAGTTGTGCTTTACTGCTGCTTATTACAGTGCAAGACCGGCCACGTCATTGAAATAAGATTTTAGCGACAGAGTGCATTGTTTTCAGAATTGAAGTAAGGAGGTTGAGCCTGCGTCAAATAGGGAGTCCCCTCTGTTAACTTGGAGATCTTTATATTTAAGGCTGAACGCTAGACCAATATTAAACAGACAGGTAAGAAAGACACTGCTTCCTCCAAAAGTCTAACCTTCAACTGCATAGAATGTCAGGTGCTTCCCAAGGCAGTATGTCCCCTCTTCAAACTGTTCAATCCTAAAATGCCCAAAGAGACGGATACCGATGAGTCCATGCCATAAAAACAAGTTTATTTGGCTTCAACCATGACGCACTCCCCCACCTTTGGTCTGCGCACTCTGCTGCATTTCACCTTACACGGGCTTAGTCATGTAGATCATGACTAAGCCCGTGTAGGGTGAAAGGCATTAGAGTGGGTGGACCAAAGGTGGGACTGTGCGGCAAGGTTGAAGCCAAATAAACTTGTTTTTATGGAGTGGTAGTGACCTCAATGATGTGTGGCTGCTTGGGCCTTTTAAGATTGGCCAATAAATGCAATTTTGTATTAAAAAAATATATAATAAGTATTAATACATGCATTCTAATTTAGCTGCTTGTGATTCCCTGTAAAGCAGCATCAGTGGTAGAGCCATACTTGGGACCATTTGGATGTCCTGCATCCACATGTATGAATGAGAAAAGGTGAAGAGGGCAGCATAATCTCATAAATCTGTTCTGCCAGTTACTTGCAGCAGAGATAAGCCAGGTCACCAGTGTTGCAGACCTGTGTAAATCTCTGAAAATGGGTGGACAAAATTACAAATACTTTGGCAAAAGAGATGGCTACCATATATGTATTTAAACAGTGTATTTAGCTGTCTGTAGTAAAGCTAAACTTCAGGTAAACAACACAAATATGGATGTTCAAGCTCATAAAAATGTGCAAACAAAATTCAATTCTGTGGTCATAGTGCTGTGTTGGTTACTGATGGGAACTTTACATATCATATCTTCTCACTGACAATGATTATACAATATTTGTAGTTTTAGTTCTTGTTGCTTTTATAATTTTGGCAAACAAAATTCCATTGTTCACAGTTGTATAGCATTTGGTTGCAGATCAGCGCCACATTTTAAATCCCAGGTCTAGAGTACCATACAAGGCTATACAAGAGCCATGTCATTTCTGTTGAGCCCAAATAAATGTCTAGATCAGGGACCGTTTTATGGTGCTTACTGATCACCGTAAATACAATAAATAATTATCTCTATTGCCCCTCATGGACTAGCTTACATAATTAGCTGTGGTGGAACATCAGTTTGCAATTTTATTAGAGTTGAGTTATTTGTCTGATCCCCTCCCACAATCTCTTTTTGTACATCTAATTTTTTTTTTGGTCATAACACCCTCCTGAATTACCAGCCTGGCACATAGGATGATACCTCATAGTAACAGACATGCAAGCAAGTGGGCCCTTTACTGTTCTGAACCCAGCCTATGAACCTGTTACAATGAGGCATGTGTTTCAAGAAGGACCTTCAGAGCAAAAGAAATATGGTAACCCCTAGAAACAGCCCAGTACTGTGCTCTTCCACATGCCCTGTGAGGAAATGTCACAATGTAAGGGCAGGGTTTGTGTTCAGCTAGTTAGTAGCAAGTACATACTGTACTGTTTATTACAGTAGTATCTGTTGGTTAACTGCAGCTGACTCATTGGCCATGTGGGTTGCCTCCTTGCGTCCCTTGCTTTCAATGAATTCTCTATGGAGAATTAAAAATGAATTCCTCAAACATTTTTGATTTTAAATGATATATGCCGGTAAATAGCATTTTTGTGCCCAGCTCGATGAGGTGCGGCAGTACTAACCTGCTGTGTCTTCGTCTCCGTTTATATATATATATATGTGTACACACTCCAAAATAATGTTAAATGTTGTCTATACATTTGGTTTGTGTTTTAACAGTTCATGCTGATCATCTCTGATGATAATAATGGGCTGCCTTGACTTGTTAACATTTTAGAACAGAACATAGTCTGCTTCAGGTTCACAGTCAGACTAAAAAAAGCCCATCTGTGTTATGTGACCAGTCATCTCTTAATTGGAGGAGTGTCTTGTATTTTTAAGTATTTTGCAACAGCAAGCTTGATCAAGCGGAGAACACCGCATTAAAAATAGCAGGTGGATGAATAGTAGCTGTTATGTTGCTGCTAGAACAGCCTGTCCTGATCTTTACTGAACAGAGGAGCACTAGGTGCATGTGGGAGTAAAGATATAACACATGCACGGCACAGCTTTTATAGGCCCTTTACCGTATAGATTTCATGGGTTCTTTCTTGTACTTTGCAAGTAACTTGTTTATTGCTTGTGTTGCATTGAAACCCTTACTTTTTTGGTAGGAGAACCCATAATGGTGTAAAGCCCCTCATAAAAGCAACTGTGAGTACATATATTGTACCTTCTAATTAAAGAACATTGTAGTTCTAAACTTTTGAAATGAAACAAAGAAATATACCCTTGTCTGTGTTCCTACTAATAGGATAGTAGCTGACATGCAGATCAACAGCTTTCTAGTATTTGATTGTTTTACATCTGTTTGTGCCAACCTTTGTCTACAATATATGGACTGGACAGCATTTGTGGGTAAAAAGTAGAGTAAGTTCTGCAGTGGTTTTCCTGCTTCAGGTTATCCCAATAGTCAGAGTTTTAAATGAAGTTGCTGCATAGAGTGAAGAAAAAACCAAACCTGTGCCTAAAGAACTCCAGGAAAAATGTTTTTCAGCCTACTGTAACTAGCTTTTGGAAGTATTCCAAGTATGTGCTTACCTTTCGGCATAGCAATGTAGTCTTCCAGAAATCCATGGTACAAGCCTGTGATTCCTGCCCTCTGCCCCCTTCATTTCCTTTCTGTTAGACTGCACAGTGGCTAGTGGTATATTAGCATAGTCAGTGGTCTAATAACCTCCCCCCTATAGTTCTATTTCAGCCAGCAGCGAAGTGATGACATCCCAGCACACATTGCAGTGGGTGGTGTAGGGAAGTCTTAAGATGCCCATACACCTATCGTTTAATTGTTCGGAAATCGTCCAGAAATGGCCTTTCGAACGAAAATCGATGGATTAGTGGAAAACAAAAACGTAAAATGAACACTGAGTATGCACAAACGAAAATCCATTCTGTTGATCGACAAAATTTGGTGAGTTAGTATTGCTAAAGAACGATTATGAAAATGACATTAGTCTGTGCATAATGGGGCATTCGAGCGGAAATCGAATGAGCGTTCGATGTTGGCACCAAAAAAATAAAATCTAACAATAATCGCAGAGTGTATGGCCAGCTTTAGACTGCTAGTCTGACCTGCCCATGCTCGGTGCAGAGCTCCCTGCTCCTACACCTCCTTCCCCGAGACTGGGCGGTGCTGGAACTCTGTAAAACACGGTGCTGTTCCACACTCATGATGGGAAGTTCGGATCATTTATATGAATCGGTTCATTTGGAACTGTTCAATAAAATCTATTCATGAATCAATTTATTGATTCACTTGCAGAGTCTGCAGACAAGCAAGTGAACTGAAGCTCAGGAGCTTACTCGATCTAAATGAGGATCTCCTCTGATCCACACTCTGTCATCTCTCATCTTCCTTTGATTTAGTGTACTATTGGCTGAGAACTGTTCTAACTTCTGATTTCTCAGTGTACTGTTGGCTCTCTCATAGGTGGCAGGGAGGGGCTGGCAGAAGCTGACCTCTCTTACTCTAGAAACATATTACCAGAGCTGCTACCTTATGGTTCAACAGTGAACCCTTTCCAATGAATCCGTTATCAGCTCAGTCAGATGAATCATTTCATCCAGTTCACTGAAAAGAATCGATTTCAAAATAACAATTCATTCATGAACTGGACATCATTCCACACAGCCAGATGCCCTGATGGACAGTTAGGAGGAGGTAGGATGACTTTAAAGCAGGGGTATTTGTCATGCAGAGGCACCTGTAATGTATCTGTTTCCTGTGTGTGCACTCGGCAAAAACAAAACCTAAAGTCACTTGAGCACACAGTACTTTGTAGCTCTTCCCATCTCCGCCCTCAGCTCTGCCTGTACACTCCTCCCACTTCCTCTATTTCACAATGCCTCATGGGAGATATAGTCAGCTCTCTTTGCCAGGGTATGGCACACACTGGTTACCTAGACCCTCCCACTGGCTGCAGGAAGGACTGATCTAGTAATAGGAGGATGTGACATCACTGGCAGAAAAATACGAGAATTGCAAGCAAAGTAAGCACTTTTATGATGGTTACAGCAGTTTGCTTCCTCTGTCTGAAAGGGACCTAAATAAAGTGATGTGCATCCTGGAGTTCTTCTTTACGTAGCAGTTAGAATCACGAGGATTCAATTTCTCCCCAAAATGGGTCATCTTGTTAATTATATGAAGATATTATTCTGTAAATGTTTATTTTTTTGCCGTATAATTTCTTGTCCCCAGAACAAGCTGTCGTTTTTAAAAATGTATGAGAAATGCAACGTTATCGTATTTTATGTCGAACTTTGGGTTTGTTCCTTCCTTTTCAATTGCCTTCATGGAAAATTAAGACTTTCTACAGTTGGCTGACACTATCCCTTTTCTGTGTTTTCATGGTACCGTCATGAGCTTGTTATTGGCTGCTGGTGTTATGGTTGTGTGATGATCCATGTACACCAGAACCTTATTCAACTTCTGTCTGATAAATTGATGTTCATATTCTAGAGTTTATGGTTCTCATTAGAATGGAAGGAATAATGATTGATATCTCATTGTAGGCTGCTATGCTGTTGGAATAACAATGGCAGCTGATGGGGCAGGTTTTTGTGTACAAACACATGTGATCACAGTGATTGGTTGTAATAGTGATGACAGTATCGGGAAGCAATCATGGTAGTTTCTGATCTTTTCGTGTAAAAGCAGCATTGTCGGTGACTTTGCAGTCTTGCAGATCCCTGCAGTGCATTGTGTCCTCAGTACGGGACATGCACTTTTGCATGCTAACTGACCATGGACCTAGGATGAAGGTTAGGTGTGCAGGCATGGTCCAAAGTTAGAAGTGGACTTTAAGGTCAGTTTTATGTAACTGGACAGGATGAGGCAATATTTTGAGGAAACTATAGCAGTTGGGACAGGTTCTTAAACCGTGCAATCTATCTCCTTGTTGTGGATGGTCTTCAGCTGCCTACTGCTTCCATGAGACTGTTTGTTTTCTGAACTGGCCAAAAGTCATCTCGGGTCCAGCGGAGGAGTTGTAAACCTTTGGATTAAAAGCTTACACTTGTGAAACACTACTGGAATTATACAGGAAGCAGTAAAAATGAGTGATGTGGGAAAACTTTCTCTTGTAAGATAATCAGTTACCTTGTTTTTGGCTTGTTTGACCAATTAACAAAATAAATGGGTAAATTATACTTTGTGTAAATGTTTCCAATGTCTTTCCATAGTAACGTTGCTATGCGGCATAGGGAGTGCCATAGTACCTGCCTGTTTGCAGCTATTACCTTATCAGTAAAATAAAATCACAACCATGTGTCTGATAGGCGAACAAGCATAGGCTTGTTTCCTTTCATTCATTATGTGCTGGGAAAATGAACACAATACCCTTCTTTTTATATGCATAACACTGTCATGAATGTAATTTTCTCCTCTGATTTGTTAATTTTCTTTCTTTTTTTTCTTATATTTTTAAGAAAAATAGGTCTATCCTTAAATTCACACTTCAGATCATTCAACTGTATGTGTGTTTTCAAGTCGTCAGAGACTGCAGAGTGTTTTTTTTGCTTATTAAGATGGAGGGAGGACTAGTGGGGGTGTTCTGCATGGATCTTCAATGCCAGCTTATCGGGGGGAAGAAAACTTTGGTCAAGGTTTCCCAACCTGCATCATTGCCTAATCTGGCCCAAAACGGGGAAGGCTGTCTATGGGTATATTCAAGTGAGATAACAAACGCCAAGGCACAACCACTGTGTACTGCTGTTGAGTAGCAAGTGGAGCCTGCATATGTGATGAGCAAGCATGGCTGCCCCAGGTGCGTATGTAATTATTATTCTACTAAGCTCCTGAAAGTTGTATATCTGCACACTTTGAATTGGTTCAATTTTATAAAATACACTGCATTTAAATAGGCAGTACTTGTTAGAACCCATAGATTTTTCATGTGTAGGGGATACTTGTATGCGCCTAACACGAAAAAAGAAAAAACATGGTCCTGGATCAATTTTATTTTTTAAGTTTTTATAACTTTTAGCCGTTGTGTATTACATTGTGCATTCTTTGCTCTGGCAGGTTTACTTTATTGCTGTCCTGCTTCTGCATAAATCAGAGGTGAATTTATTAATATGGAATTCAGGAGCCAGCCAGTCTGTCCAATCCAGGAGCCAGCAGTTGGTTCAATTTACAGCAACCAGAGCAAAGCTCAAACATTAGGCACCAGCTGTAAGTTTTAAGGACTATTGGTGAGCTGGCTTCTGGTATTTGTGCAACCTTGGTATACATTTCCCTTACCTTTTATTCACTTGCCAGGCACCAAAACAACCTTGCTTTAAGCTGCAACTTGGAGATTACACAGGGCTAAGAACAAGTCTGGTTACCTCAGCAGCCAATTGGTGAGCATCATAGCTCTCGCATGGGAAGAGGGGGGTGAGTTTCGCTTTTCCCCCAAAACCAGAAGAAGAAGGTGTCACTCACTTTCCCAGTCAAATGGAGCATTAAGTATAAGCAGCTGGTGGGGCAGAGGAGGCCTCAGAAAATAATGGCCATCACAATTCTTGGCTCAGGACATACTTCCACAATGTCCATGATTCTCTATGGCTGTGCCCAACATATGTAATTTCCAATACCAGCAGAATGTCATTGGTTGTATCATTTGCTTGATTTAGCAGGGCTTGCCTGTGTAAGATGTCTATTTTACAATTTAACACGGACTAGTACAGTTGGCATATATAATTTGTTTTCATTATTGGCATGACCCATTACCTTTAATGTGCCTACATCAGTGCCTCTATGAATAAGTCTATGTGCCCAAATGCTTCCAGCTTTTACAGATCAGCCTTCTCTTGCATAACAAAATTAGACTTTAGAAATAATGTGTGCAATTTACTTGCTTCTGTGGTGCTTGTAAATTTTTCATGACGTACGCCAGCAGCAAGTCCTTTGAGATCAAGAGAAAAAAATAACAAAAAACTGTTGTTTTTTTTTGCACCATGGATGTTCATGTAACAAACCTTAGTAGCCGATTTGTATTGTGCAAAGATGCAGTCTGGTTGTGCCCCACCTAACCGAGCCTGTGACGGACATTTTTAGACGCATTGAGAGCTAAATATATACAGTGTCCAACAACAATCTTGAACTCAGCTGCTGCCGTGTAGACCCTCTGGATCTCTACAAGAGGACAGTGTGACAGCAAAGGTGGTCTCCTGAAAATTACACAGAAAAGACCTCTTGGCCAAAAACATGCTATTAGTTAAAGCAAACCTGTATTGAGGAAGTATGCAGATTATGATTACTGAAATGTCTGTGCGTCTCTCTGATCCAGTGGCTTCATTACTTTCCAATTTACCCAGCTGTATGCAGATCAGCAGTCTTGACTTCCCTTTGACTTTCTAACCTGCTTGCTCTGCAGTGATGTAGTAACTGTATTGAAGTCATGGTCAGCCAGTAACCAGCATTCTTAAGAGAATGCAAGTTACTGGCTGACCCTGACTTTTTTTTTCTCAGTACAGGTTTCTTTTCAAATGAAAATCACAAAAAAAGAACCAGACTTGGACAGACCAAGTCTTTTATCATAGGGGGACCAGATAGGGAACTAGCATAAGTTGAGTCTAGTCTCGGTAACCTACACAGCAGCACTCTCAGCTAGTCAGGATCTGTTGCTTTGGAGAGTACTATCTGTCAACCTACTTATTATGAGTGTGCTGCTGTTCCTTTATTGTCCAATCAAAGGCTGAGTCAGTTCTTGGACCAGTCTGTTCTGCTTAGATGCAATACCTGCAAAGAGTTCTTAGGGAGTGGAGTGCAGGTTCTAGCTGTACTGACTGGTAGGGGTATCTGAGTTACAAAACTGTATTAAAAATACAAATCCTATTACAGGTTAAACAATTCACATATATTTAGTGAATTATCTTTATGAACATGTCTCATTCAGAAGCATTGCTTTTGCAACATATAATGTGTTTTTCTTGTGCTAAAAGCAGACCTTTTTTCAAATGTAAATCTTACAAGATACTGGTGGGCATTTACTAAAACATTTGCAGACAGAATCTGGAGCAACTGTGCATGGTAACCAATCAACTTCTATCTTTAAGCATCTTTTGGAAATGAAAGCTAAAAGATGATTGGTTGCCATGCACAACTGCTCTACATTTTGTCTGCTCCGGTTTTAGTAAATCCCCTTCAATGTGTTTTTATGGATGTCATGCAAGCTGGAATCCGCTAATCTCAATCCATCCATATTCCTATGCATGGCCTGTTAACTTCTACTGTCCCCATTGTATCTTGTAACCCAGATGACAGGGAGAGGAAGGGGTTAAACATTTCCAACACAAAGGCCCCAGGAAGGAAGGAAAGGCTGGGGAACAGCACATAACTTCCAATGGGAAGAATTTACGTTACCTGTCGTCTTCTGCATTCAAGGCAAACACTGGGCCCTGTGATCGGAAACAAATTCATGTTATAATAAAGGAAATGGTTACTGCATATTTCCACTGCGCAACAACTGCTCTGATCTTTTGGGTAGATGGGCAGGAAGGTGTGCAGGTTTCCAAACCGTTTATCCTCCGTGGGGACTATTTCCTCCTTTTCAGGTTTTATCTTTTCCATTCAGTATACAGTAGACGACAAGCCGTCATGTCTCATTCTACGTGTTGTAGTGCATGGCTGCAGCAGCTTGCAGGGGGGAATGCCATTGTTTACTAATGACTGAAATATATTAACAGATGCTATTGGAGTGCTCCTTGTCTTGTACTGGTGTGCTTTTGACTGGTAGTTGTGTACTATTCACTGAGCAGTTGCTTTTATGAGTAGCACTCTTACCTTTCAGTGCTGGTGTCCTGGCGTTAATTGCCACCATGTTCGCCTGACTTTTTTTGCATGCTCCAGAATTTTTCTGCAGTCCATTTTCTCCCAAAACACGAACTGGTAGTTAAAGGATATCTGCCCAGCCAGAAATCCATAGACTGCCATTGCTGAGCTCATTATGAAGTTCTTGTTACCTTTTCCAAAGTAGCCTAGCAATGGCAATTTTTGTATTTCTCTCCTGAAATGTGTTGTTTTTTCTAGTAACTGTAGTATGGTCATTCAATTTTGAGCTGAGTTGGGACCTGATGAGAATGGCTTCATGTGAATTGTGTATAACTCGGGGACATTTTTTTAACATATGAAGTGACATCTAGTATTCCAACGTTTATTGCTTATAAAAGATGTGTGGGGAAAAAGGTACAATGTAAAATGTAATAACCCATAGCACACAATCGGAATACATATTTTGATTAGACTGCATTAGGTGTTGAAATAACAACCCGCTTACCATTGATTAAATCAGTGCTCCCTGCACTGTATCTATATAGACATAATGTCATTGGAAAAGGAGTGAGGGGGTCGCATCTGCCATCAACCATGGCAGCAAGTTGGTCAACCACACACTTATCCGCTGTTGCTTGTTCCCACTACCAAGTAACAACAGATCAAAAAAGTAATGGCCGCACACCTGATTCAGAGAATAATAATACATAGAGATTAGTAGTCTTATTCAAAAAGTTCACCCTTGTAAGGACTAAATCACATAGGTTAATTTATGCATTTTACCCTTAAACAGTGCTTCATCATACAGAGTTGAAGGACTTGGCGGGATGTGTTTTTGTAACTTTTTGAACAATAACTAGACTGTTAATTAAGGTTGCATCGATACTGATACTAGTATTGGTGCAGATACCGAGTACTGTAGCGAGAACTCTCCTAAATGCTCCAATACCTTCCCCAATACCAGAACTTCCGGTCAGAGGGAGAATTCCTGTGACCGGCAGTGCCGCTAAGGAACAAAAGCCGGCTTCTGGGCCAATCAGCATGGAGCCAGCCAATCGGGAAGCCGGACGCTGGGTAATGACCCGCCTCCTGGAGCCGGCTTCCCAGGTAATCAAGAAGCCGGGCGGCGGGTAATGAGACACCGCCCAGCTTTCTGATTGCTTGGGAAGCCGGCTCTATTCTAGCAGAAGTACCGGTATTTGCGAGTATCGAAATATAAATATCGATACTGAAAAAATTGCATCGGTTCATCCCTTCTTTTAATGGATGGATCAGGTGTGCGGCCTTTATTCCTTCTATATGTTGCTGAAATGTTTGAGCGAGTACAAGGAGAGCTTACCGAGGGGGCCGTTTGGGGTGTGAAAGCATGATGACAGGTTTCTTCTCCTTGTGGGGAGCTTTGTCATTGGATTTTTTTTTTTTTATGAAGGTTGCACAGATTTCATGTCATACAAGACTGATATTTTATCATTTTTTTCCCCCACTCTGCAGACACAAGCCATCACAGCCGTCCAGTGGCCAATAGACAATGCTACACATTTCTCCACTGTGGCCAGGATAGAAGACTTGTCCTCTCCCGAACTGAGTCTCCACGGTTTCATTGCCAAACTAAAGGGAAGAATATCCGACTTGATACTCATGGAAGAAAAGCCATCCGGCGTAATAGCTTTTGTAATGGAATTACTTTTACTAGTCGTCCCATCCACCTGTATGAAAAGGTCCGTTTGAAGCTGGTGTCCGTCCACCATGGCTGGAGTGGAGCTCTACGCTTTGGATTCACTATTCATGACCCGGCACAAATGAAGCCCGAAGACATACCCAAGTATGCATGCCCTGATCTGGTTACCCGTCCTGGATACTGGGCAAAAGCTTTACCAGAGAGATTTGCACAGAGGGACAATATTTTAGCATTTTGGGTTGACCGTCATGGAAGAATTTTTTACAGCATCAATGATGAGGAGCCCATATTATTTCATTGTGGAGTTAAAGTCTCTAGCCCTCTCTGGGCCTTGATTGATGTCTATGGCATTACCCAAGAAGTACAGATACTAGGTACAGTTTTCTTTTATATATTAATGTTTTAATTATTTTGTTTAAAGGGTAGGTATAGAATCTACAAAGGAAGATTTGATGAATCTTGCACATTCTTAAATTGTGTGCATAGAAGTGAACCAGTTTTAGTGATTTCTCTTTATCTAATGTCAACTCAGAATTATAGCCTTTTACTTCACTTTGGTGATAGTGGTGACTGGGTGAATCTCCCCAGTGGGGGTACAAACAGTAATAAGAACATGACAAGGATTCTAACCTCATCACTATCCAATTTTTGGCTTTAGATATATATTTTGAATTCAGCTGTACTGCTAATTACTGTTTTTGGTTTCATTAGGAGGAATTTCAGCCTTTTACATGTGTGCAATTCCAGTTGCTTTTCCTGGGGCAGTTTGGCCTTACAGAATAAGGTTCATACATCCTAGTTCTTGAAAATCCCAGATATCTTATATGACTTATAATATTTGATTAATTTTATATAATGATCCACACATTTCCAGACATATTCTGGTTGTTTTTCTGCCTTTTATAATGAATAAGGGCTCAGCAGTTTTTAAATTGGGTAACAAAGCAAAATGTAAGTATGCTGCTATGCTGGGCCCCAAATCCAGTGCTTCTCAAAAGAATGTGTGAAAGGGAAAATTATATTTAGTAATCATGTGACTCTATTTGGCATTCTGACCAGCAGGTTGCACACATCATTCCTAGAGAATGACGTTTACTTATTGATGGTTGATCAAAGATTGAGTACTATTTTAAGAGATCCTGAATCTGCTTCTTTGATTAAGACCCGTGAGTGAATTGTTTACTTTAGTAATGGGATGTTTATAGCAAAAGGGAATTTGTCTTTTATCTTGTGCGATGTGCTCTTAGCACAGGCCTGCTGTATATTGAGTTGCTCACTTGTAGCCATCAATGGTCCTGCATACTGTATATCTTGTATGTCCAATAAGAGACTCTTTAGGGCCTCTTGCTCTGCATTCCACTGTTATCGGACAGAGTTTTTAGAAAGTCCATCACTTGACCCTGTACGAGAAACTCCAGCTACCATTCTTATCACTACACGCAGGAGTGTTCCAATTCGCTTTTTAAGATCTTGGAAACTTAGAACCATTAAAATAACAGATCAACAAATTACCTCATTTAGACAAGTGGCTGATGCAGTTCAGCTTTGATCTGGGTATGTTGGACTTCATCAATGAGACATTCTGGTTCAATTAAGGCAGTGCAAAAGCAGTGGTAGTATATGTTCAAAGTGCAATAACCTATAACAACCAATGAAATAACAATACTACTATCCATTCAGTGAAAGTTGAATTCATTCCTGGCCTTTAACAGTCAATTAGAAGTTTTCTTTAATGCATCTGCTCCTATATATGGAATTACTGCCTTATTGGAAAACAATCTTCAGCAACATATTAGACTTGGTACGCTATTTAAAGCTGATTTTAAAGGAACTCCAGACAAAATATTACATTTTGGATAGAATTGGTAAGAATTAGAACCTGTCAGTTTTTTTAAATATGTAAACTCATGTGGGCAAGTATTCTGAAGCCAGCTATATACCAGTAGTACATTCATTTTTGGAACATTCTCTTTTCTCATAGTTAATGGGGTCAACCGTCAAATTGATTATTTTCATCCACAGTCATGAAAAAATACCAAAGGAGCTGGATGGAAAATTAAGGGAGCTTCTTGAACGAAGTGGGGGGGTCCCCTAAAGGCATAGTCAAAAACAGACAGAGGTTCCAATCCTATTGCCCCCTTTTAAACTAAAAAAATTAGGCTTTACGTTCCTCTTAGATTTTTATATTCCACCACACTATTGCTCTTGGTATTGTCAAGTTGGCTCTGTTGTTTTTTTTTAACTGTATTCATATTTTTTTGTGAAGAATATTCTTTTGAATTTTAGCATGCATTGTCCTTCTAAATGCTGTATAGAAAAACGGGCAACCAATAGCAATATTCCCAGTAAGTCTCATTAATCAAGAGGCTTCTTGGAATGATGTATTCAATCCTTGACGCTATTTCCTTTGAAGCTTGCACCCCTCACAGTTGCCTGGTCAGCTGTTCCCAGAATGAACAGAGGCACAGCTGTGGTTGAACTGTCATGTGCGGGGTGTTTGAAGACCCTCACATAGTTCACAGACCTAACCTTCATCTGATCAGCTGTACATGTACTATTGTTCCATTTTTAAAATGGGCAGCCATTTCTCTTCTTAAATATCCCACTTGACAAATACAGCACCAAGCAAAAGAACCCTTTTTTTAATGCTTTATATTGAGGTGAACATACCACAAAAGCGCTTTTACTTTCTACAGCCCTTGTGACCTTTTGAATGGTATTTGGAATGACGACAAATTCTTTGTTGTGTATATTGCTTCTGTTCTTCACTAGACCGATACTCTAAACAGTTCAAAATGTCGCACAAAGCCCAATGGTTTTTTTTACAGTATTTTCCATCTTTTGTCTATGGCTTGCTGAGTTAGAGTCACGGAAAACCGTTGTCTAGAGATTTACGGTTTTATATTTCACAGACATCCACGCAAGGTACTGAAAATAGACACAGTAAACCCGCTGGTGCTATCTGTGTGATTTCTCACTGGAGCGTTGCATTGTCTTTAGGGATCAGGTGAAAAAGCCTAATCGCACACCTAGCCCTGGTGTCTTTATTGCCGTTTGCAGGCAGTTTGGGCCTCCTAGAGGCTGGCGGTGCTGTCATTAAGATTACAGAAGGTTAGAGACATTCCTAGACTGCTGTCATGTATTCCTGCACCAGCATTAGCTCATCTGGATTGCCTCTTATGGTAACATGTCCCTGGCCTCCTCCTGTCTGCAGGTTGACATTTGTGGCCATATGGTGCTCTGTGACAAATGACCATTGACCTGTGACATGTCATGTCAAGCACCCAGTACATGGCTGCCGCAGAGAAATTCAATCAGTATATTTGACATGACAGAGTTCAGAGTTTTCTTCAAGACAAATGTGTGTTGACCTTCTATGGGGCTTTCCATACTGGTTTCATATGCTCTAATGTGCAGGATGAAGATATTCCATTTATGAACTGGTCCTGATTTTCATTTCACTGCATGTAAAGAGTTTGGCAAATTGCTCTATCACAGCTGTAATATATTTATTTATTACAGGTATTTATATAGCACTGCCAATTTATGCATCACTTTACATAGTCGCACATTCACATCAGTCCCTGCCCTCAAGGAGCTTATAATCTAAGGTCCCTATCTCGCATGCATACGTACATACATACATACCTACATACATACCTACATACATACCTACATACATACCTACATACATACATACATGCATACCTACATACATACATACATACATACATACCTGATTTAGACAGGAGCCAATTAACCTTCCAGCATTTCTTTGGAGTTTGGGAAGAAAACCGGAGTACCCGGAGGAAACCCACGCAGGCACAGGGAGAACATGCAAACTCCTTGCAGATCGTGACCCGGACCAGGGACCCCCACTGGAAACCAATGGGGGCTTTGTTGTCAGTGTTACAATGCCGTGTATGTCCTGCCTGTATGCATATACCCAATTACTTCATCTAAGTGCATCGATAATATTTAGATACTTGCAGCATGCTGACATTGGGAATAAATCACAAAGTCAACACGCCAGAAGAAGGATCATTACTTCACTTTTTTTGTTTTTGTTTCAGCTTAGTCCAATGAGACTTAAAAATTACAGTCACATAGCTAAAACCAAGATCCTTATCCTTGTAATAAAGCATTGTGAATTGACCCGATAGTATATTACCAGGGGCCAAGTGAAAAACTCAAATTTACAGGTAGTCACTGTTTCTTTTTAAAGTGCACTGATGATGCCTCATCAACCCAGTATTACTCTGGTGAGATCTTAATAGTTGGTGCCAAAACTGGCACTTGGCCAGTCCAGGCTTGATGTGTAGGTTAGTAGTGGATGCAGATTCACCAAAATCCACACACATTAACAAGTGTTGTTTATGAAGCCCATTCGTAGTAAATTGGCTGCCAGGTCACCCCAGCACTGCCAAACCTGCGCCTTTCCCTTTCTCAGAAATACCGCACACAGTGCAGGTGCAATAGGGTGCCATTCAGAATTAATGGCACCCCAACGTATGAATGCATGCATAGTGTAGTACTGCACGTCACTGCAATGCTGTAATGGGATCCGACTGCTATTGCTGAACTCTCCTTCTGAGAATGCTAGTTACCTGGCTGTTCTGTTTTGACTTGCTTTACAACAAGCAAAAAGACTAATGCAAAAAATGAAATCCAGAGTAAGTTTTGCCGATTGTTCCAACACTGGCTCATTCATATTGAAATCAGTCACAACCAGAAAATCTCCTATTTCCTTTTAAAATTGGTGTTCTTCACTCTACAAGGTAAATTGCAAGCTGCAGGGCTGTCCTCCTGATCCTTGCTTCACTGCCCAGTGGATCCCTTACATGGGACAAGTATGTAGAATGGCTGATAAGATGTCTGGCATTACACTTATTCCAGGTCAGTGATTCACTAGTTAGATGAGCCAGGGTCAGAGTGACGGCTCTGGAGCCAGCACCCTTAAACAGTAAAAAACCCCAGCCATAGCAGCTTCCATATTTCTTTCCTTGCAGGTTTAGGGAAGGTTAACAAAAGTGCGGTGTATTTAAAAGACGACATTGATAAAGAACAGAGCTTTGCACGCCAAAGTTCACAGGATTTGGGAGATCTTTCACAGGATATAAAACACGGCACGACAGCTGCTGTGACATCCCTGTTTATTCACACAGAAGAATTTCTGCGTACACTCACTCGCTGGGATGGAGAGGCGCATTTTAATGGCAGCGCACTGTAATCCCATACACTTTGTTGTTTTGTGATATTATTATTAGTTTGAAGTCGCTGATCTCCTCAAACATTTTCCTTTCTCTGAATTCTCGCATGAGAAGAGTTTTGTAAACACCAAGCAATGGCTTGCCTTTAAAAGGCTTTAAAGTGGGCCTAGTATAAAATTCACTCTTCACATGAATTGGTAGGATGCGTCGCAGTTACCAAACCACATTATTATTCGCGTTCATTTATCAAAAATCCATTATTCTTGCTTTAATTTTAAAAAAGGAACATAAAACAAAACTGGTGCTACCAAGCAGCCTATTACGTGGTCTCTATTTATGGTGTTTCATGCCATTAGAGTTTGTAGAATGTTTATTTACAGACCCTGCCTGGGAGTTTAAGCAAGATAAAAGTGATCGGTTTCTGTACGTGGCTATGTAATAATAATCCTATACAAGTTTTTCTGCACCCTGAATTCTCATTAAACCTTTATGAAGATGGGAATTAACCAATAAAAGTGAAAAGGATCCCAGGCATGTTATGAGCATTCGTTTTCTTAAAGTGAATGTACATCATTTTATATTTTCTGTAATATAATCAATTTACAAAAAAAAAACATTTAAGTACAGGCAGTCCCCAAGTTACATACATCCGACTTGCGTACGACTCCTACTTACAAACGGAGGCTCAGAGGCTATTACTGTACAGCATGGGTAGTTGTAATGCTACTGCGGACGTGCTGACGAGCAGTGCCCACATTTTTGGGTCTGGTTTGTAGTACTGTACGTACATTACAGGAAGTTGGCTCTTGTGAGATGTGCCCACCTCTTTTTCACAGTCACTGTGAGGTTTTAACTGCTGTCTGTAACCTCATTAGAAAGATTTAATATCACTTGTCCTTGAGACAACAGGAAGTGAGAGGAAATCTAACCCTAGGAAGGGAAATTCACTCCTGTAAGAGTTATCATGGGAAAAAGGTGTCTCCGCTGAAGCTTCATCACCAATCCTTGTTTCCACGACAACCCAACATTTTCAAAATCCAATTATCACAGTCATAGAAAGGGAGGTGAAATCGTCTGAACAGGGGCACACATAGCAAAATAAACTTTACAGGGGGTAAACTCTTCCCTGTGCGATCCAAAACAAAAACAAATTTGCCTGTTCCAACTTACATACAAATTCAACTTAAAAACAAACCTACAGTCCATATCTGGCTCGAAACCCGGGCACTGCCTGTACTTTTTCATTTTGGTAACTATGAAGCATTGCATGTGACAGCCAGCAGGTGGCACCCTATGCTCATTTCATATGTTTACTTGCCTAGTCTTAGCTGGTCTGTTGACAAAGCCCATTACTTTACTGTACTCAATAGCCTGAAGCCCAACTGAATAACAAGGATCTATTGAACCCCATAAGGACCCTTTCGCTGCCAAGGCCTTTTGTTTTTTTGCACACATGATGTAATCCACATTTTAGGCCTGAAAATTACTTAAAACCCCCAAACATTATATATTTTCTGAAAGCCAGCACCCTGTAGAATAAAATGGTGGCAGTTGTAAATTTTTATGTTGCACGATATTGGTGCAACTCTTTATCAAACCCAAAAATTTAGTGAAAAATGCACTTGTTCATTTTAGTGCCCCAAAACACAATAAAATACAATTTGTTTGTAAGATACAAAAGAGGAGTTTATGATGAGTAGAGAGATACCCAACATGCCCAGGTAAAAAATTGTGTGTGTCTAACGGTGACAAATTCAGTACCCCAAAAAAATCAGGTCATCGTATTAGAGATGCACGTAAATATAGGCACCCGAATCAGCTAGGTTAGCGGACATTTGGGGGCTTGAAAGATCGGTTGAGAGCTAAAATAAGCTTACTGAAACCCTTGACAGTTATCACCAAAGGCAAGCCTATAACGCAGGGTAGGCAATCGCCTCCCCCCCAGCTGTGGTGAAACTACAAATGCTATCATGCATCTGCTTCTGGGAGTCCGGCCTGTGGCTGTCAGGGTCTTGCAGTGCTTTATTTTTTACGTTTAGCTTCCTCTGCTTTAGAGTTAAACCCAAATGATGTTCCCAGAATTTTTCTTCTGTCTCTGATATGTATGGGAACACCTTTTATGTGTCAGGCAAAGGTGTGTGTGGTGTGGCTTTAAAGACTGAAGAGAGGTTGTGTGGTGATGAGACCAGATTCACACGGTTGCAGTTTAAAACGAGCTGGTGACACAGCACAATAAAACAGGGCACCACGATCGGCCACATCTGTTTGGTGCACTGTAATGCACATGTGTTAGGGGGCAGCTAAGGTACATTGGGGTGCTATTTAAAATGAATGTGACTGCAGTCCATTTTATGCATTGCTGTTTATTGAGGTAAAAATCAGCAGTTTGCCATAATGCACCGGTCTGAATGGGACCTAAAAGCACAGTTCTGTACTGTAGATGTCATATGGGCAATAGACACACACACACACACACACCATCTACTACAGTATTCATTTTTGATTGTCCAACCCCAGTAGTTGATAGACCAGTGTCACAGTGTGAAGTTATATTCCCGGGAGTGTTTAAAATGTCGTCATATTTTGACTCCAATCTGTTCTAAACAATAAAAATAAGACCTGAAAGAAGGTTTCCCAACTTTATTCTGTGACAGCAGGCAGCTGCATTGCGTCTGCCACCCACACATTTATCACAATACGATGAATGGGAGTTCGTATTGTGTTTTTTGACCCTGGCTGAGACGACTAACACTCGAAGCCAGAAGCAGGCAAATAAGCAGCTCTCCAGCTGGTGCTCGGCTTTCCGCGTAGAATGCCCCTCAGCATGCTGGAAGTCATCATTCAGCTCCAAATGGAAAGTCACAGGTTGTAGGCCAAGCATGCCAGGAATATGTGTTCCCACATGATAGGCTGCAGGATCGAGTTTGAGGCCTGAGCTAATATCCATTCTGTATTTACATGTAATAGAAGCTGGCATTTTGCCATCCCCAAAAATATACATGAGGTATTCCTTGATTAATATTTAAATCTTACCCAGTCCTGGTTATTTGCTCCAGCTGCATTCTCATGAATGTCTTCAGCCAATAATGGCTTCTGTCCAAGAGTTTGTTTAGTAAATGGAGATAAGGCCTAATCCAAAGATTTCTAGATTGTATTTTGATGAATAGAAGAACACGTATAGGAATAGTTATGGTTGTATTGCTCTGTACCTGTTGCATCTCTTCTTATAGCATTTCCACTTGGGGAAATCAATATTTCAATATGTGCTCCTCTTAGTGATGTATTATATATAGTTATGTCCCTTCTAATTATTCTGTTTCATTTGCCCCCCACAGATAGCACATTTGCAGAGACCATGCCTCCAGGACGACTGAGCAGTCCCCGACTGAGCACCTGTCTGCCCCAAAGTAGCCATGACTCTGCTAACTTCAACAATAATGAACTGGAGAATAATCAAGTGGTGGCCAAAATTGCAAACTTGAACTTAAGCAGAATGCCTCCGCAGACAGATAACCATGCCATCCCTTGTTGTCCGAACAGGCGGCAGCGTTCACAGGCCATGCCCACCATATTGGACACGGAGCTTCATTTTCATCTTACCCGTGGTGCTGACATCACCCTGTCACCAGACCGAACAGTGGCATATACTAACTGGCAGGAGAGCAACAGGACGATAGTGTTTACTGAGCGGCCAGTGCACAACGGCGAGACACTGTTCGTGGAGACGGGTCAGCTGCCACTGCCTTATTATGGCTCCTTGTCATTTGGCATCACCTCCTGCGATCCAAGCACATTACGGACATACGATCTGCCATCTAACCCAGAGTACCTATTGGACAGAAAGGAGTACTGGGTTGTGCACCAAGGCTTGTTCACAATGGGCAATGGGGATATCCATAGCTTTTCATTTACGCCCAGCGGGGAGCTCCTCCATGGCATTAACGGAAACAATCGTGGCATGCTGATGTGTGTGGACTCCTCACAGCCACTTTGGGTATTCTTTTCCATCCACGGGATTGTCAATCAGCTGAGAATTATGGGTGAGTAGATAAACAGCAGAACACGTTAGCCTGCTGGTGTATGCTTTTCCTCAGGCATTTCCTTGGCTGATGCTTTCCTGCTTATTGAATCTTCTTTATGGAAATTACAAATAATTTGTTATGGGCAGTAGAGGCAATTTAGCATGAGTCGGTTGACCAACAATGAGACTCGTTATTGGAATTGTTATGGGATTAAAGCAGAACTCTTGGAAAATGGCTTAATACAGTTTACATTCTATGTTTACTTTTTACCCGCCTAAGGATATTTCATTCTGTACAGGAAATCATTTGATTTGCACATTTGCCAGACAGGTATCACTTATTTCTTGGTTCAGCATTTCAGCAGGGTGGTGATCCAGGTAAATATTAACAAGCACAGGGAAGAGGAGCTTTATAACCTGCAATGATGTCACCTTCCTGGTACTAGCTTCTATATAAGAATACATGGAGGCAAACATAGGGCATGAAAACTGGGGCTGGAGACCACATTGCTTGCTATAAAGATGTGATTTGTACATTTCCCAGAGAGGAGACCAGCATATAAGTGGCTGCCCCAACATCAACAGATGACTTCTATATTAGCTTTCGTTGGATGTACATCATTATGCATTCTCTATTTTGTTGGTGGGAAATGTGAGCTGCTGTCAGGTGCTTTATTTTATCACTATACAATAGTGGCCGATTTATAAAACCATGGTATGACCTAACTGGCTGTACCACTGCTTTTAGAAAATAAACCACCATTTCCCATTTAAATGTGACACATTTCTAAAGCACAGCGCTCTTATCAATGTGTTTTCCACTTAGCGTGCTTTGGGACTCTAAAGCAAGAGAAGCCCTGTTGATTCTGCAATATGATGTCCAGTCAATCTCTTTATTGACTAAAGTGGTATGACATCTTGCATGAAGATGTCATACCACTTTAGTCAACAAAGAGATTGACTGGACATCATATTGGAGTGCGAGTGGCTTTTTCGTTGGTTTCAAGTTATCTGCGGAGGCATCTGCTGTTACTCTAGCACCCACCCTGTACGTTTTTTTTTTGTTTTTTTTTCCGGTCAGGAGTGCGATGGGACTTATTGGATTTTGAATCCTGTTGATTCTACACACCCTTAAAAGCTCATGACAGGGTTGTCCTATTCAGGAGTGCATAATGCAGTAAAAGTTCCATAGGACATTGCAGGCTCCATCATGTGCTCTGCATTATGTTAATTAAAAAAAAACAATTCAGGCAAAATGTGAAATAATGAGTGACTTCTTGCCCTTAGGGTAGATTCACCCAGACGCTAGGAGGGGGAGCTTAGCATGAAATAAAGCTTTGTTGGGGTGAATCAAATGTAAAGGAAGGGCTGATAGTCTTACCTTTCCTGGAATAAATGTCATCACTACATTTTCTATTATAGGTTCAAAGATAAAAGTCACCATTGCACTGATTGTTTTGGGCACTGCTCCCTTCTTCCAGTTTTCATAAAATAGTCCACTCTTCTATATTGGTAGATTTTCTTTTCACAGCATCTATTTCATTTATCAGACCGTCCAGGGAGTGATTGCAGATTGCATCAGCTCTTACCAAAATAGACCTTTTCCTAGTATTCTATATACAGATTTGTTGTGTCCTCAGACATGCATGTCATTGCAGTATATGAAGACACAGTGAGGGGTATTGATCAAAACTGGAGCAGTTGCCCATGGCAACCAATCTGCTTCTTCCTTCAGTTTGTTCAGTCAAGATTTAAAAATGAAAGGGAGAAGCTGATTGGTTGCCATGTACATCTGCTCCAGATTTTCTCTGCTCCAATTTTGATAAATCCCCCTCAGTATGTCGGGGTGAAATGGGCAGCACACAGCAGGAATTTGTTTCCTGCCTGAGATGAGGCGATTTTCTCAAGACCCTAATCATGTTCCCGTGCTCCGTGTTTGGTCTAGCATCCTGCCTTGACAGGGATTTTTATGTGTGGGATGTTGCAGTGTGTTAGCTGAACATTGTCTGACAGACGTGCTCTCCTACAGCCGTGTAGAGGAGACTTGTGGTTTAGAGATAGTGTGGGAACTGCCATGATGTCAGTGCAGCCGGGTGTGTGTCCAGCATATTCCATTTCAGGAATGCACACAGACTGAATATATTATGTGGGAAAATTATTTGCCCTTTTTTTTTTTTTTAAAGGGAATGTTAAAATGATTTAGTAGTAAAAAAATAACATTTCAGCCATTTATGTTTAATTGGATACATAATTGGTCATACAGAGCGATGTCATATGTCCCACTTTCTTCCAGCAGGTGTTGAGCTCCAGGCTAAAGCAGAACCTTTGTCCAATTTGGCAACATGTACCAGCAATGGCTGTGCTCCTAGTTCTGTCCATTCTTTTTCTGGGGTGTCTTTGTGCCCCTGACAAATTTTATAGTCGGCTCTGCCTGGTCTTCCTCTGCAGTAACGGGTCTCTGTAGTGATCTATTGCCCCTAATAGGGTAGCAATAGATCACTAATGTGTATGATCTTTGAGTTCTGCCATTCTGCTACATGACAGTGTTTGTACAGCTGCAGATATTTGCCCCAATATATCACTGACAAAGTATGCAAAAAATCATTTTTTTCGCTATGTAACTGTTATTTCTAACCAACACATTTACTAGAGGACTCGAGAGTTATGCCTGTGGGACTGGAGACACCACTTCTGCGACGGTGATCGCTCACCTCTTTCCAGCTGCCGGAATATCCCTTGGCATCCTCAAGTCTAATGTAGATCTGCTCCAGCTGGTGGAATGTCTCTCAGCATGCTCAACCCTAATGTAGATCTGTGGAACCTTCATTATATATGATGACGTTGGCGGTCCTTAGACCACCAGAGCGAAGAGTAGAAGAGGCTGCGGAGATGTGTCTTGTAGCCTGGAGCAGGGATCAGGCATACACAAGCACTTAACCCTTGTAGTAGGGGGGTAGCCACACTGCAAGGGCAGTTTTTTTTGTTTGCCCGGAGATGGCCTTTAGGGTCTGAACTTTCTAATCTGTCTTTCTAATCTGCACTGACCGCATCCTTCCATTTGGCTCAATAGGAGACATTTCAGCAGGTCATAGGACGCTATTTGTATTATTTCAGAGCAGAAGCCTCTGAGGATGTGAAAAAGTCGCTTTGTTTAAAATCCAACATGTGTAGTAATCAGACATATTTTTAATTTAAACAAAGCCAGAGTTTTACTTCTGTATTCTGACTTGGCTACAAAATGAAGCCGTCAGAAAAATGTGTTTCATGTTGTTCCATTCATAGTAATGTGACATTCATATTGTCTTCTTCTCGCCAGGCACGGTACAGTCCAATGTTCTCTCCCCATCTGGTTCCCCTAGCGGCTCCCAGTATGACAGTGACTCCGATATGGCCTTCAGTGTGAACCGTTCCTCTTCAGCCTCAGAGTCCTCTTTGGGTATGTATGAAATGTATATAGTATACAGTCACTTATCACCATCTTATTTCACCCAGGCAGTGGTCCATCGCGTGTGCCAGTATTATTGATGGAAGAACAATGAGGTGTTTGGGGATTGATCTACCTAATTACATGTTAAAGTATTTTTATTAAAAATTTGCGAGAGCCTTTCCAGCATTGCAAACCAGAATATGTTCTCTTTAGCTTCAAATGATCTTGAATATGTCGGTATCTTAACTTTATGCAGCCTCGCTGGCCAATAGAGACTGGCCCTACATTCAGCAGAGTATTAGATACTACTGCAGGTATGTGCTGGCACCGCAAGGTGTCTTCACTTCACATATCTTCACACTAATGTGAGTCTCTGAAGAATTGCATTACATAGATATTGCTGAGAGAGCTGAGCTAAAGTCCAAAACGGGTATGAAGCATCCGACATATAATTGTGCTGATGTTATGACACTATAGTCTGCCCCCTTCTTACCATAGAACAGCCACAAATGCATAAAGCAGGGTTTACGATTGCTAGTAGCATACAATCCATGGATTTCTGGATCCTTTTGCTCTTCATGCTGGTAGACTGCCTCATACTTGGCGAGTAGTGATCTACGGGGGCTTGGTGTGAACCCCCTATCGGACTCTCCCATCACCCCTGGCCCAATTAGTTGTGGCAGGGGCATTCCTCACCCCTTTTAGGCCTCATTCACACTGTGCTAACTGGGGCGTAAACACGCCCGTATTGGGCTGTTCCTGGGAGGGACAGGTGTTGCATGTAGCAGCCTGTTCTTCCTTATGGGAGGATGCAGCTGTATGCTGTCATACACACACCTGAACTGCACAGCCGTGTAGGTCCAAGGTCTGTGCTCGGATGCAGACCAGCTCCATCCTGTGAGTATGCCTCAAGTTAGTGTAGTGTGCCGCTAACTCGTCCCGCACAGACATGTACGCCCCGAGTTAGTGCAGTATGAATGAGGCCTTATACGTGTAGCTGTGGGGTGGGGAACTTATTGAACCTGGAGGGAGGTGAGTCAGTGACAGTTTTGTGGAGGCTTGGGTTCACACAAAGCCCCTGCACATCACTATTGGTGTGTATTAAGGGATCATTAGGATGTTAGAACCTTTATGCCTTTCTCTAGAGGAACAGTTCTTGATAACAGGCTTATCAAACATGGATAACAGTATATTTATGTTATGGTCTTCTGTATTTGTCAGTCCCTCAAAACATTGTTTCTTTTTATATTACAGTCACCGCTCCTAGTTCACCGCTAAGCCCTCCTGTGTCACCTGTGTTTGCACCAGAACCTCAAGGCAGTAAAGATGGAGAATGTGCAGTTTGCTTCGACAATGAAGTTGAAACGGTCATCTACACCTGTGGTCACATGTGTCTGTGTAGTAGTTGTGGAATGAAACTGAAGAGACAGGTCAATGCCTGTTGCCCCATCTGCCGAAGGGTGATAAAGGATGTCATCAAAACATACCGTCCTTAAATGAGTCTGACCTTTTACAGAGGTGTTTGGTGTGTGGACGTATTTGAATATAGCGTGAAATCCGGGATTATCCCTTAAAAGAATTTATGCTTTATATGTTGGTGCCGAGATTAAACATATGAGGGTGGTGTAGCACAATATGTGCCAGTGTCCTTACTCATGGCCAGCTGATAAAGGGATACCTCCAGCACAGGGTTGTAAAGCAATTGTTCAGGGTGTACTTACTGAGCCATCCAGCTCACTAACAACATGGCTGGAGTGGTGCCTTTACTCAGGGGGTGTCACTACACTAAAATATTACCGCCCAAGGCCCGCTTAAGCAAATAATTTGCAGATAGTAGTCGTGCCTTTCAGTATCCTTAATCAGCATCATTTGAAGGCAGATTTCCACCGGGGCATACTACCGGGCTGATGTATGAAAACTGGAGTTGTTGCCCATAGCAGCCAAACACATCCACTGCTGTGGTCAGAACCAAAGGTAAATCCTGGTTGTGTGCTTGCTTTTGGCCTCAGCCATATTTTGCCTTTGCTCCAGTTCCATAAGTAAGCCCACATCTTCCAGCAAAATCTTTTCCAGGGTTCAGTGCATTGATACTGGGGCACAGATATTATCACGGGGGCTACCCCCCTCTTACAATGGTACAGAGTATATAATGAGTTCAAAAAGCTCAGAGGAGCCATAGGATGACTTTCCTACAACAATATGGAAATTTATTGTTTTTACCACCCAGCAATATAACCTGTTCTCTTAGCAAATGTATGGACCGAGCAACACAAGAGATCTGCTATTTTTAACCAATTAAGTCACACAGAACAATGTGATAGCAGTGTAATAGTATGAGTGCCCCCAGATCAATGTGAAACATACATCATCTCTCTTTTTACAAGAAAATGTGTTACCATGTAATAACAATATATCGGCTTTTGTGAAATGTCTGATGTGCCTTAAATGGTCATTTCAAAGATTCATTTATATCTATCCTCTTATTGATGTAAACAGATTAGACATTATGCTGGAAAACATCAGTGATATATTTGCAGAGTTGGTGTTTCTCAGAACTGGTTCAGGGCAGACATCATTTGTGGAGACTACGCAGCTTCACAGGGGCTTTGTGGGATTTATGGTCCAGATTACATGAGTTGTGGGTCTGGCAATAGCTGGGAGGCAATCTACATGATGCCAGGACCATTCTCCTGGTTTATAATGTATAGGTGATGTTGGACAACAAGCACCTCCTTTACTTTGGCTGCTTCTAAGTCATACATCTCTCTTGAAATTATTTGGGGTAGCGGTTAAGGCAGGGCTGGACAAATCCAAGGAGCCAGGTAGTCAAAGCTCCTTAAAAGTTACAGATGGCACTTAATATTTGAGGTTTTCTCTAGTTGTCAATGGAGCTGGCTACTAAAATAAAATTCTGTTGGCTCCTGGATTCTGGCGAGACTTGGTTCTTGAAATCCATATTAATTTGCCCACCTTTTGAGTTCAGAAAGTGTTTATGCTCTTACTGAGGTTATATACTGTGGACTAAAAGTGAGTTCAAAGCATACTACCCTCTGTCTCCACTATACTGAATAAGTGTTTGTTTTCAGGTAGGAAATGCATGGGCAGGCCCCAAATTGTTCTTGCCCAGGGGCTCTTTACTGCCCCATCACTGGCTCTGGTTTTCATGATCTTTGGCTTTCCTTCACTTTGCACAGATGACATCTGAAAGATGCATGATGCCAAAGCTGTTCAAATGAAGGAAACCTGCCCTGTGAGCCCTTCAGAACTGGAACTGAGAAACACTGGCCTGCATCAGTTAATCAGATTTTTGTTTACCAGGGACAGATCAGTGAAGACAATCTCTGACAAAACTTTCTGCACGCCATCAATGCAGTTTGAATCAGTCACATAACGATCATTTAGCTGGCTTCCTGACAACTGTAATGTATAGGAGTAAGCTCAACTTCTGCACACAAGCTAATGCGATCATTTTGCTAATAGATTCACAGGACAGCTGCAGAAGTGAATTGTAAATTTGGCCTTGCTTGTTGGGGAATATGAACCACACCTTTTTAAAGGACAGCTATACAAACTAAATCCTCTCCCTAGTTCTGAACTAAACCCCAGCTTCTTACCTCAATAGGACAGATGCGGCCTGTGCTTCACTTTCATCCTGTTCTCTGCCAGCCCGACCTGTGCAATGAGCCCTCATGGACTTTTTATATGGTTCTTGCCCAAGACTTCCATCTAGACAATGATATGCTAGCCCAGTTTGCATTTTTATGTAGACTCAAGTCAGACAGATGGAGCAACAATCTCTGATGTACTGGCATGTGGGCTAGCCAGAATAGACCAATTTGGGAAGTCCCTTTTAGTAGCCCATCTGGCAGCAGGATAGCTATATTCTGCACAATTTTTGACCCATCTTACCCTGTACAAGAGGTTAATTCCAGCAAACACCTACTCTGGTGCCTTAATGCTGTATTCAACTGGAATCAAGGACACACAGTGTAGGATCTGAAGTGACTTTTCAATGGCCTAACAGATCTGTTTTGCTGCTTACTACCCATTATACATGAGGGACAGCCTATGGTGTCTGGAGAGCAGAGGACCTTTTTCTTTTTTCTAAATGCTGTATCCCACTGTGTGTAGGTCTTCTCTGATATTCCTCACGTGTCCCTTTTATAGTGCTGCTGTTTGGTGTGACAGTTTTGTGTGCTTATGCTTTTCTTTTTGTATTCAAGCAGATTGCTATTAGCACCAACACTTTTTTTTGCTAAGTACAGCCGAATCCGATCCCTTCAGGTAACTTTACCCCATGTATTTTCTAATCATATAGTGATTACTGGACAGCTGGTGTTTGGTTTATTCTGTGTTCTGATGTCTCACAGTAAGCTAGTGCCTAGTACTAAAGAAAATTGTTTTTTTTAATGTACGTTTACTCCTATGCATTGCGGGTGCTGTGCATTTAGAAAACAAACAAACTGCTTTCTGCATCCTTGGTGAGGTTTCCTGCAAAATACACCTTCCTTAGGGATGAGTAGCCAATGCGTGTAAAGACAGCAAAACCGTACTGCACTTCTCACAGAAGGGTGGATGTAACCTTGGGTGCAGTGGTCATGTCCACAAGGCAGAAGTCTGAAATCTCCATACACTGTGCCTTGTGATGTTGCTGGTTCCTATAGATGTATGAACACTGATTTGGTGTACAAAATGGTGGCTTCTGCTCTGTGTACATGAGTGACAGCTTTTAGCACAATTTGTGTATAATGTGAGTAACAAGTAGTTATCCAAAATGAAACCCTTTTGGTGTGATGGTAGCTGTATGTGATGTGCAGTATATATACCTAGATGTTTTGAGATTCTTGTTAAGTGGGAACATATTGCTCATAAGGCAGAAGCCCCAACTATATCTGTATGTGAGCATCGGAAGAGGACCCTATGGCTGGTGCGGGGCACAACCATCTTCCCCACCATCCATTTTGGGTCTGAACCATGTGAGCTGGTTACATTTATTTATAAAAGGAGTCCAAAGAATTTCTTAAAGCATCAGTAACAGGTTATGGCATATCCAAACATAATACAAACCAGCAAATACAGTGTGGCCCCTTTTGCTGTAGACATTTTAGTGTGTCATGATGGCACAACAAGCAGTGTAGCCAGAGTTGTGTCCTTTTGTGTGTGGTGATAGTTGCTAATGTTTGTATTAAGGTTACCTTGAGATTAGTTTAGCGAAGATGTTAACATTTGGATGTAGAGGCAGGGAGGGGGATAGGTTTACCTGAAGGTACAGCAGGTGTAGAGAAGGTAACGTTTGGGATTCAGGTATGTTAAATTATGATAAATCTAAAGATGAGATCATTTAGCAGGGATGTTAAACATAACACCTGTACATAATTGTGGGGGAGGGTGGGGGGTTCTATCGCTGACTACTGCAGATGCTACTTGCGGGCTGGTCTAATATGGTCAGGGTCTCCTGAGATACTGACCTAGTATGCAGGTTAGGAATGGTGACCACTTAATCCAAGAGAGTGGCTCAGGATGTACTGAGATCAGAGAATAGGCATTGCTACCAGACATCTAGTGTTTTCAGTGAAAGGTCAGCAATGGAAGCATCCAGGTTTCTCAAAACAGGTTTTCTTTGAAGTTAATCTAGCCCTTGGTAAAGCAATCTCTTCTTTGGAATTTTGGCCACCAACAAATACACTGCTCACAAAAATTTAAAGGAACACTTTTTAATCAGAGTATAGCATCAAGTCATTGAAACTCCTGGGATATTGATGAGGTCAGGTAAGTAGCAGAGGGGGTTGTTAATCAGTTTCAGCTGCTTTGGTGTTAATGAAATTAGCAGGTGCACTAGATGGGCAAAACAGGAATGGTTTAACAGGTGGAGGCCACTGACAGTTGTTTTCCCTACTCATCTTTTCTGACTGTTTTCACAATTTTTTGCATTTGGCTACAGTCAGTGTCACTACAGGTAGCAATGGACCCTATAGAGGTTGCACAGACATGCCAACTCTTCCAGGATGGCACATCAATACGTGCCATTGCCAGAAGGTTTGCTGTGTCTTCCAGTACAGTCTCAAGAGCATGGAGGAGATTCCGGGACACAGGCAGTTATTCTAGGAGAGCTGGATGGGGCTGTAGAAGGTCCTTAACTCATCAGTAAGACAGGTATCTGCTCCTTTGTGCAAGGAGGAACATGATGAGCACTGCCAGAGCCCTACAAAATGACCTCCAGCAGGCCACTGGTGTGAATGTCTCTGACCAAACAATCAGAAAAAGACTTAATGAGACTGGCCTAAGGGCCCGACGTCCTCT
The DNA here is from genome assembly GCF_000935625.1 of Nanorana parkeri. NCBI lineage: Eukaryota > Metazoa > Chordata > Amphibia > Anura > Dicroglossidae > Nanorana > Nanorana parkeri. The sequence continues at coordinate 906,434 of NW_017306901.1, read as the reverse complement.
AGTGGGCCCTGTGCTCACTGCCCGTCACAGTGGAGGTCGATTGGCATTTGCCATTGAACACCAGAATTGGAAGGTCCACCACTGGCGCCCTGTGCTTATCACAGATAAGAGCAGGTTCACCCTGGGCACATGTGACAGACGTGAAAGGGTCTGGAGAAGCTGTGGAGAACGTTATGCTGCCTGTAATATCGTTCAGCATGACCGGTTTGATGGTGGGTCAGTGATAGTCTGGGGAGGCATATCCTCTACAGCAGGGGGCTCAAACCTCTAGCCCTCCAGCTGTGGTGAAACTAAAAATCCCATGATGCATCTCTCTTCGGGAGTCGTGGCTGTGAGAATCTTGCAATGCCTCATGGGATTTTTAGTTCCACCACAGCTGGAGGGCTGGAGTTTTGAGACCCCTGCTCTACAGTCTTGACAATGGCACCTTGACTGTCATTAGGTATCGGGATGAAATCCTTGGACCCATTCTCAGACCCTACCAGAGTATGCATCCAGTTACTTGAGGATGAAGGAATTGATACCATTGAATGGCTCCCATGCTCGCCTGACCTGAATCCAATAGAACACATCTAGGGCATTATGTCTCGGTCCATCCGACGCCACCAGGTTGCACCTCAGTAATGCCCTGGTCCAGATCTGGGAAGAGATACCCCAGGACACCATCCGTCGTCTCATTAGGAGTATGCCCTGATGTCAGGCATCCATACAAGCACGTGGGGGCCATACAAACTAATGAGTACCATTTTGAGTTGCTGCAATGAAATTTCAGCACAATGGACTAGCCTGCTGCATCATTTGTTCACTTAGATTTTTGGGGTGTCTTTGAATTAAGCCCTCTGTAGCTTGATAATTTGTCATTTCCATCAAACGATGCAGCAGCCTTTCGTTCCTAACACATTACCCAGTCCAGTACACAGTAGATATTCGGCATGATATTTTTCACCATTGAGATCTGATGTGTTTTCAAAGTGTTCCTTTAATTGTTTTTGAGTAGTTTATAAAGGCCTGTCCTAACCTCCAACATGCTACTGTAATGTGTGAGGTTCTAGCCACATTGTGATTGGAACACCATCTTTATGCTGCTGCCACCTAATGCATCCTACTGATGATATGTTGTCATGTATGTGTGTGTCACAACTGCTAAGTCTTGTTAGAACAACTAGGCTGACCTTGATGAAGGGTGAGATGAGATACCTAAACTAAAGGCCTCCCTTATAGCCATTTGGATCTGGAAAAGATAAAAGTTAGGGGTTCCTTATTAGTGATGTAAAATACAACATTTAATAATGGTGTCTGCTTTAGTGTACTTTGTTAGTCATAAGTGATTATCTAGAGCCATTAGATCTATTCAGGGGGCTTCAATTTGCCATACAGGGGGAGTTTTAGGTTTTACTTCTGTTACTCCATCTAATGAATTTATTGCACCAACTAAATATGCTGTGCTCAGTGGTCTTAGTTATTTCTATTACAGTCTGCCTGAAATATTAATAAAGAATTTGTTTTTGGCTGCAAAGACCCTGAATCATCTTTTTCAAACCATCCACTAAGGGTTGTACAAATACATCACATAGTTCTCATCAGTGTTAAAGGGAATCTTGAAAATGGCTGTTGTCCTCCATAGCTAGGCCCCATCTGGCCAAGGACAAACACTGCTTTTAGAAGTCAGGCAGTATCCATCTTCAGCACTGCACCGGAGCGTCAGTTGTCTTAGGTGAAAGCTAGGGCTATATGAGTGAATAAAACATTGCTACTGGGAGATTGACTGCTATCTATCACACTGTCCGTGTAATAGAATTGATCGTCAACAAGTGGGTAAATCTCTGGCAAAGAGCGTTAAACACTTGTATAGCCTTAGAGGTGGCTTACCCAGCTACATTGTATTAAATTTCATCTGCTTTAACATACCTACAGCTAGACATAGTGTTCAGTCCACTAGGATTATAATCCTGGCCAATTTATAGAATACTTGTGGGTTAGTGAGAGCAGGTCCTGTAAAAGTGATACTGCCCTTAGCAGCCCACACAGGATGATTTGGCTGAGTGACCGTCTCTGTCCGGCACCCTAAATGTATTTTCTTTCCACAAAAGATTGAAGCTGTGGCTTTCCAAGACGGGGAGTAGATGGATGTAGATTCTCCATCATGCTAGGGAACTGCAAGAGGCTGTCGCACACTGACATTTAAAATGAAATATGAGGTTTTCAGTGACTGTCTTAATTAGGGGATTACTGTGCTGAATGAAATCAGTAGTCTGGCATTACTAACACCTGAAAATGCTGGGCCCCTGGCTACCATTCTGATATTCTGCATTGAAGTCACCAACAAGCATAAAGTCAGTGGTTCCAATGAGAACCAAAGTCATTATTGCAGCCAGGTTTGTGCATAACAGCCTAGTATTTCTTTTAGGTGGCTGAACCACCCAATATATAGCACATGGGTGCCAGATACAAGCCAGTATTACCAAACCAGCCTTTAAAACACTGCCGTGAGCTACCTAAAGTTAATTGTATGCTATGTAAATTACAATTCCATATTCTTTACAGGAAATCTGTATACTGAGTGAAATACAAAGGCTGACCATCTTATTAAAATACTAGCTGTCTCTACTACTTTGGCTGACCTGGAACAAGCATGTAGTCTCCTGATTTGCATACTTGTCCTCGTCATTGACTTAAAGTACTGAGTTACAGGATCAGTACGGCAGCCAAACAACTTGTAATCAATGCATTTTCTAGATGAAAACACAATGCTATATTTCTCACCCATCAGGATCAATTACTTGCATGTAACAAAGACTGCATTTGTGACAGACAGGTTTTCACCAACAATCTCAGGATTATTTGCATCAAATCTGGCATACATATAAGAGTGCATTAGGTTTCACATTAAAACAAACAAAAATCCAAAATTTGAGAGCGCTTTGTTTCTCTTGAAACCCAGTCTGATAGTCCAGATCCTGTTCCCGAGGTTGTGCCTCCACTTTGCAATTAACATGCCAAAATAAACTGCACAGTGTTTCTCTGGTAATTAGTTTCTGTGTGAGCTGTACTTCTCTCCCTCTCACCTCTCACTCCACTCTCCAGGAAGACAATCGTTGTACAACTAATGTTATTGATTTGTAACTTTCAATGGGTATTCATTTGTATAGAATATGTATGTGCCTTATTGAGCTTGTTTGTGCACTTTTTATATTCAGACTCCATGTTATAATAATACTAAAATTACAAATTTAAACACCTTTGTGTTAGTTTTATATTAAAGAAAAAAAAATTACCATTGGTTATGCCTTTTGTTTGTTTTGATAATTCAGTGAACATTGTACGCTTCACCTTTATTCCCCAAATCTTTAACTTTTGTGGTTTGGGAAAATACCTACACAGATGATGGTTCTTTACTGTGATACCTGTACTGCATTGTAAACTTATCTATGGTCTGTATTTAGGTGGCTGAACCACCCAATATATAGCACATGGGTGCCAGATACAAGCCAGTATTACCAAACCAGCCTTTAAAACACTGCCGTGAGCTACCTAAAGTTAATTGTATGCTATGTAAATTACAATTCCATATTCTTTACAGGAAATCTGTATACTGAGTGAAATACAAAGGCTGACCATCTTATTAAAATACTAGCTGTCTCTACTACTTTGGCTGACCTGGAACAAGCATGTAGTCTCCTGATTTGCATACTTGTCCTCGTCATTGACTTAAAGTACTGAGTTACAGGATCAGTACGGCAGCCAAACAACTTGTAATCAATGCATTTTCTAGATGAAAACACAATGCTATATTTCTCACCCATCAGGATCAATTACTTGCATGTAACAAAGACTGCATTTGTGACAGACAGGTTTTCACCAACAATCTCAGGATTATTTGCATCAAATCTGGCATACATATAAGAGTGCATTAGGTTTCACATTAAAACAAACAAAAATCCAAAATTTGAGAGCGCTTTGTTTCTCTTGAAACCCAGTCTGATAGTCCAGATCCTGTTCCCGAGGTTGTGCCTCCACTTTGCAATTAACATGCCAAAATAAACTGCACAGTGTTTCTCTGGTAATTAGTTTCTGTGTGAGCTGTACTTCTCTCCCTCTCACCTCTCACTCCACTCTCCAGGAAGACAATCGTTGTACAACTAATGTTATTGATTTGTAACTTTCAATGGGTATTCATTTGTATAGAATATGTATGTGCCTTATTGAGCTTGTTTGTGCACTTTTTATATTCAGACTCCATGTTATAATAATACTAAAATTACAAATTTAAACACCTTTGTGTTAGTTTTATATTAAAGAAAAAAAAATTACCATTGGTTATGCCTTTTGTTTGTTTTGATAATTCAGTGAACATTGTACGCTTCACCTTTATTCCCCAAATCTTTAACTTTTGTGGTTTGGGAAAATACCTACACAGATGATGGTTCTTTACTGTGATACCTGTACTGCATTGTAAACTTATCTATGGTCTGTATAAGAGACTTAATATATCGGTTGTCTATTTTGCACTTTCCATTTTTGTGTTGTGCTTTTGTTTTGTTACTGTACATTTTTATCTGTTCTACATCCATTATTGATTATGTTCAAATAAAAGAAAATATGGCTAAAGATTGATCCATTCAGCTGTTTTACTTAAGCGGATACAGGAGATTGTCAGTACATAAACAGGATATCTTCTTACCATGCACAGTGTATCTTCCCTATTATATGACAGAGTTTGCACCCATGTACACAGTATACTTTGCGTGATTGGTGCTCTCCTTCTGAAATAACTAACCTACTTGTTCTGGTTCATGGGTTAAAATATTGAAACCAGTGAGGTCAGCTAAGACGGAACTCTTCTCTGCATGTACTCAAAATGCTAAAAAAATATCATTTACTGTGCCACCTTTAGGAAGGGACCCTGTGTGGCCCCGAAACGCTGACATTTTTGACCTCTGAAATTATTTGCAATAAAAGATTTTCTTAGCATTTTAGAGTGCTGGTGAGCGATCTTCACATTTCTGAAGCTCTGCATGGCACCATCCCTGTCAGGTCACTTCGAGCATCTATCTTATCTACATTGGTCACAACATTGTATGGTGTGCAGCAGGCACTTTCAACACTTTATCTGCATACACGTTTCCAAGAGTACTAACAAGTAACATCTTCAGAAAGAGATCGGTAATGGCAGCCTCCATTTTCTCTCATGAAAGGTTTACTTTTAAAAGGAACTTATCAGGATATTGGAGTGACCACTGCTAAATGCAGAGTCTTCAGGGCTGTCATCATTTTCCTTTTTACTAACTGGGAAGTGACTGACGAGGAACAAGATTGTCCATATCTGAGATCAGGACACCTTATATACACACATACTTGTTCTTTGTCAGTAACATCCTCTCTTTACTATTTAGGTAAAGAATGTGGCTCTGGAGCTTGCACCTTTAAAAAGCAAGTCATCTGTGCCAGCTGCCCTTCCATGAATGCCAGCTAGCATAGCAGCGCTCTAAACCTAGTGGGTGAATCTCCTTTTCTCTGGTGTTGCTATGGTAATGGGCAAACTGCACGACGGCTTTACACATGGTCCTTCTAATTTGGATAAGTGGAACATATCACCAACATTTTACTATTGTAAAACGTTCTAGGAAACCCAAATCTGTCTGTGATAGGAACAGACTATTACATCACTCCCTAGATATCACTCCCTAGATATTATTTTCCCAAAAATAACATAATACAAGTGAGGTCACAGGTAACACCAGTGGGGCAGCTCCCCTTGTGTGGCCCCGAAACGCTGACATTTTTGACCTCTGAAATTATTTGCAATAAAAGATATTTTCTTAGCATTTTAGAGTGCTGGTGAGCGATCTTCACATTTCTGAAGCTCTGCATGGCACCATCCCTGTCAGGTCACTTCGAGCATCTATCTTATCTACATTGGTCACAACATTGTATGGTGTGCATGCTTCTGGGGGTAGTTTAGCACTAGGAATTCTAATCTTTTTTTTTTTTAAATGTAAAGTCAGGGAATAAACAATATGCACTATGGACTCCATCCAAAATTGCACAACCACTGAGGTGTTGGATCCCAGTAAACTGAATGTCAGGCAAATGTGCAGTGCATGTGACATTCTAAGTAGGGCAAATAATACAATATGCACCTACTTAAAAGGAGAACTATGGGGTTAAGGCTTTTCCCCATAGTTCTCCTTAGGGTAACGGGAGGACACAAACCAACGTCCTCCCGTCACCCTAAGCTCAGTATACCGCGAGCTGTAGCTTGCGGTATATTGAGACGCTGAAGCGGATCCCGACAATTGTGATGGGATCGACCCAGCTGCGTAGCTGGCTCTGCCTATCTGGAGGCAGAGCCAGCTGTACCCGCCCCCTCTCCGTCCGTTCTGACCGGTGAGCACTGGCCGATCGGAGTGGGGGGGATGCAGCCCCCCCCCTGTCAC
>NW_017306901.1:858825-898918 GCF_000935625.1 Nanorana parkeri | reverse complement strand
GCCCCCTCTCCGTCCGTTCTGACCGGTGAGCACTGGCCGATCGGAGTGGGGGGAATCCAGCCCCTCCCCTGTCACGGCAGAGAGCCGTAACAGGATCGAGAGGTGAGTGAATGCCGGTATGTGTTCACTCACCTCCGGATCTACTGAGCCGACCTGTGACAGTCTCATTGTCACAGGTCGGCTAGAACTATGAGGTGAGTGAAAAGCACTCACCTCATAGTTCTCCTTTAAGAGCAGATATTGGTGAATGACATTTTAATAAACAAGAGTCCGCAAATATTTGATCAATCGGAAGAATTCATGAGTTATTAGCCAAGCCCTGTACACGGCACGAGGCTTAGCAAATCCTCTTAGATGACTATGAGAACTCTGTTTATTCACTAGATTGCTTACACCAAAAATAACTTTCATTTCCATACTGATGGAGTCTCTTTTGCATCTCGAGGACCTTGCCAGACTATTGATAAAACTGTCCTTGCCTCCGCACTCAATTCAACCACATCTACATATGACAATGCTCTGCAGCCACCTAGTGGTATAGCAGCAGCAACACTGGTTCCCCACAACGTAATAAAAGAAAACTTAAAACATGAATGCAACTTTAAAAAAAGAAGCTTTATTGTCCTAGTACAGGAGCCAAAACACTAATGGGAGAGATATGTTTTTGACATCTGATGGGCAGAATGAAGTCTGCATAGTTACAAAATAAAATCAAAAGGTAAAGCAATTCCATATAACTGACACAAGTGATGTATACACAGAAATAACACTAGATGATCCCTTAACTTTAAGAAAAAAATGTCTTTGGCATCTTGCCATCATGGCACCAAATGGGAGACATATGGAGGTAAGAGCAGAGTGTTACAAACTAAGCATGCATTATGAAGGCACGTTAATGGGGACTTGGAAAGGTCACTTGGGCTCCATCACAAAGTATACATTAGGTATGAGCATGACAGCCATGGGGTGGTGGTTTGATGATGGCACATTCAAAATGTATTATAGCCAACCAGGCAATCTGAAAGGCACCATCAGCAATAATAAACTATAAGGAAATATAATAGTAGCAAAATACAGGGGGTAATTCAAGTGGTATACGTTGACATTTGTTCAGCAGTTAACAGAAGAGCAGATATTGATGACAGTTTATGGCAAACATGACCAGGTACAAAATGGGATGTATAAAAAAAAAAAAAAAGGTATATTGGATACACAGATATAGACAAAGGTTACATGCATCAGAGGATATTACCCCCTCTGTTGTAAAGAAACAGATCAGAGTATATAATACTGCAAGGATACAATAAAATACTAAGGAACAATGTGCAATATGCGCATGAGTTTTGCCTTGTTGATGTTTAAAAACATCTGTCAAAGTCAACAAGAGACAGAATCACTATATGGATATAACCAGAATTCCCAGTTTACTTCACTCAGCAATTGAGACAACTTCAAGCCCCGTCCTAATCTTCCCCCTATATCAGCAAACTGGATTCATTATCAGAAAGGCCAAACCAGCCTTTTCCCAAAACAGACACTAAGGAGGTATGTTTACCTCTACCTCCAAATCACAGTTCCAGAGCAAACAAAGACAATGGCTGGTCAAGGAGCACTGCTCCTGCACCAAAAGAGAAATAAAAATATCAGGTTGGAAAATGTCATAAATGCAATTTAAATATCTCAGAAAACATTTTATACATATAAAAAAAAAATTCCAACAAGTGTTTCAGCTGTTTGACAGAAATGTCCCCTGCAAGAGTCTGTTCTACTTATTTCATGTCATTAAATAATTCAAGGGAGGCAAAGCAAATAGCTATAGTTAGTCCTTTATTTCATAGTAAGGGCTCAAACCTTTTGCTAGGTATTAGGGATGGATATGTGATTTCTACTCTTTGCCTAGCCTCACTTTCCTACCAGACTGATTAGCCAATTTAGTAGCTGCATATGTATGTAGCTGTATCTGCTTAAAAGGGGTTGCAGTTTCCAACTGGGTGCTAAACAAGACACATTCCCTAAGGAAAATGGTCTATAAACTTCTAAAACTGTTATTTTACTGTTTTTAAATAACCAAATAGAACAATTCCAGATTGCGCATCAGCTACTGATATAGTTATATGAGCACAGTGATGCGAATGCACAGATGCAGGTGGTAAGCATACCCTATTCCTAGCATTGGTTGCCTTACCACACTCACGTTTCAGATGTGCTATTACACTGTCACATTTTTTTTTTTTTTTTTTAATTAGTCCTTTAAAAAAATGTTCTCTGATTATTTTGGAAATATGAAAAAATAGTGCATAAGGTTGAAAGGGAAAAACATATATTTGCAGCTTTGTTCACCTATTACTGTATATTGCTGCCCTCTATTGACCACAATATAATATTACCCATTGCCTATGACAGGTGATCATAAAAGCTATGTAAAAAGTTGAAAAGAAAAATATGAATTTGCCGTACAAAGGATGAAATAGTCGCTTCCAATGTTACAAAGCCATTTTGTTGGCCTTTTAGCACTTTAGGGATTTAATACAAGGTACTGAAGTACGTCTGAAAGCAAATGTATATTTATCAGAAAACATTTTAAGTATCATGTTGAGCTTTTCGTGTTATCGCTGCTCTGAACATGAAACAAAAACATAAAACAAAGTTTTAAACTGTACAGTCCTGCCAAGACCATGATGTCACTGTCAACAGTGGCTGAAGTGTGACTTGGCCAGGAATAATAATTCGTTTGGAGATGGCCAAATATGGAGAAGACGGGACAATTTGGCTTTGCTTACGCTACCTCTGCTAACAATTCCATAATCCAGGGGGGGGAGCAAGATTAGCAGTCATCTCCTCTATGGTGGAATCACAATACAGCCATTTACAGGTCAGTTCTACTGCCTATTAGCATCAGAGCATGCTGGGATTTGTAGTTCAGAGGCTGTTCACATAGCAAGCTGTTCTCTCGTTAAGCGAGATGTGAATCAAATTGGAATGTATTTTATTTTTTTTTAACAAAAAGTAAAAACTATAAATTAATGGACTAATTAAATAGGAGTGAAAGTAGGAGGCTAGTGAATTGTGTAAACTCAGCAAACCATTATGGCTTCTTTCTTAGATAATTGGAAGGTATCCAGCCCTCCCAAATCGGGCCTCCACTAAGAACCCTGCAGAACCACCAGCCACTAGAACTCTTCTCCTGAACCTCAAATACGGTTCCTTCTTTAAAGCTACTCGAATCATCATCTCCATCAAAATCAGCAATGGCCACATACTGAGAAGGCGGAGTACCAGATATAGGTTTTTCTTTTGTTTCTGATTTATCTGCTAGCTTTGGTGCTGGCATCTTGGGAACAAAGCTATTTTTCACTCTGGTATCATCACTACCTGATGAAGAAATGAGTGGCTTGGCTTTAGGAGGAACCATTATAGGTCGATTGGCCATATGAGCAATTGTAAAATCAGAATTTTCTTTTGGTTGTGTTGCCTTGCCTTCATTTGTTTCACTGGGCATTGAAACTTTCTTGGGAGGAGGTGGTCTTCTTGGTGGAATCGCAGGCCTCTGGGGTGGGTCTCTCGCAGCCTTTGGTTCAATGTCAGCAGTCCTCAGTGGTACTGGAAGTGCTTTAGAAGGGGGTTCACCAGGAATACTATTGTCCTGCTTGTACAGATGTTTTTGATCAGGTTTATCAAGGGGTCTGCCAGCAGCCCCTATACAGTTGTACACTGTAATATCGCTCACCACACTGCTTGCACAAGGCTCCTGCTCATTACCTTTATCTAATGATTTCCCAGAGGGTTTAAGTCTACTTCTCAAATTTGAAATGTCAACCTTCTCTTCTGAGTTGACCTCAGTTTTGCCTGTGGCAACTGGTTTGGGTCTGACCTGTGGTTTAGCTTTGACAAAAGGGTTTGGAGCCATTAATTCAGGTTTCTCTGCTGCTATCTCAGGCTTAGGTTTGTTGGCGACAGGCTTAAGCATTGGCTTTTTTAGCTCTTTGGGTGACACTTTGTGTCCACACTCAAGACCCATTTCATTTTTCAGCTGAAACATTTTGCTCTTATCATTTTTCATCTCTGGTTTTTTGACCTCTTTTAAAGAAACTTGCTTCTGAGGACTTGGTGCCATCATGCTGGTTAAAGGTTTTGGAGGGGGAGCCCGATGCTGTGGCATGCTTGGTCGCTCAGAAACATCTTCCGTTTTTAACATGGATTCACGTCTTGGAGGTAGGCTTGGCTTCTCCTCCCCATCATCCCCAGCTGCCTCATCATATACACTATTTAAAATGTGTTCTTTGCCATCAAAGAGAGAACTTTTTAAACTTTGATCTTTGTTCTTCCACTCCTTTGACCATTTTGGCATTGGATCTGTACCATTTTGTGGTGGTTCAGGCAGTGGCCTACATGGCCCAGATGCTTCTTCCACAGAGGTATTTTCTGTAGAAGCATTAGACAAGCACAGCTGGGCCATCTCGTTTGGTAAAGGAGCCAAAAAATTGGGCCTTGAGGCATTGGTAGTTTTCTTGTACTTGTCAATAAAAGTGGTAGGGGCCCAGCCCTCCTTATCATCAATCTGTATATACCACCAACCACTATGGTTCTTTTCGATAACCTAAAAGAAAATCCATAACAGGTTATTAAAGAAACTAGATCTAAAAGTCCTTCAAGAAAAGTATGCTTAATTCTAGTCATCAACACTCATCTGCAGTAACAATTGCTTATAAAACAGTTTCACAACCTGCAATACTGCATGCACATGTAAATATGGCTATCTGCATTGGGGGAACGAGGTTTACATGAGATACCTTAAGGTAGAACTGAAACCAAAACTATTTATTTACAGTGATACCAATGCCAATACTTGGCATTTTCATGAGAAGGGTTGCAGCACCAGGGTTGCAGAAGTTGCAGCTGGGACAATTCTCTGGCTCTCCACCACTGTCCTGAAATCATTAGTCTCTATTGTTTTAGAAAAACTGTCACATGACAACAAAAATGTATCCGTACTTGTAAGTACTTGGGCAAGTATCAGTACTTGCAAAAATGGTATCTGTGCATCCCTTATATATATTTATAAAAACAAAATCATACATTAAAACAGAGATGTACAAATCCCAGGAGCTCCGTGTGCTCCTTACAAATGACAGCTGCCTCCTAACCTTTGAATTTTTCTCTAGTCTTGGAGCTGGAAAAGTATCAGTACTTGTACCGAGTACAGTACTTGGTATCGGTGCATCCCTAAAAATTATTATTTGATCTCCTGTAGATTTTGTAAGTTTGCCCACTTTCAAAGAGATGTAAGGTCTATAATTTGTATCATAAGTGTATTTTAAATGATAGAGACAGAATATCAACCAAAAATCCAGAAAAAAACCACATGGTACAAATGTTATAAACTGAGTTGCAGTTGTAGTCATGAAGGGGTTAATCCTATAGAAAATGTATGGAGGGAGCTGAAACTTCAAGTTGCCAAGTGACAGCAAAGAAACCTTAAGGCTTTAGAGAAGATCTGTAAAGAAGAGTGGACCAAAATCCCTTCTGAGATGTGTGCAAACCTGGTAACCAACTTCAAGAAACATCTTACCTCTGTGTTTGCCTACAAGGGTTTCTCCACCAAGTACTAAGTCATGTTTTGCTTCGGGATCAAATACTTATTTTACACACTGCACTTCAACTCAATTTATAACATTTGTATTGTGTTTTTTCTGGATTTTTGGTTGATATTCTGTTTCCATCATTTAAAATACACCTATGATAAAATTATAGACCTTTCATTTCTTTGTAAGTGGGCAAACTTACAAAATCTGCAGGAGATCAAATAATTTCCCACACTGTATCTATTTTTTTTAGTTTCAGACAGAGTAAAGGAAGGCTATAACCCCTCAGCTATTTTAAATCTGTGTCCTGTATGAGATTTCACTTCACTTCCTGTCCAATAGCCAAAACAATCCTAGTGATCAGCAGGGTCACCATAACTAGTTTGGAAGATTTCCCATTTATTACTGTTCTGGTGGCAACCCAAAATGTGGGATTTTATTTTACTAATAATAATCAGGACCAATAGTGTCAATCTACCTAACGGTAACACAAAACAATTAACACCTGAAATGTGTTCGAATCCCTCTCAACTCTATCCAAAACTAAAAAAAGTTTTGGGTTCAGTTGCTCTTTAGCACAATTATAAAAATGAACCCCTGCTTTAGATACAGATTGAGGAGGGTACAGGAAAACTGTACTGAGAGAGATATGGAGGCTGCTAGTGCAGAGCTCCTTCTGAAAATTCTAGTACACTGGGGCTGCTATCTCTAGTTTCAATAGTTTCTGAATCACTGATCAAGTACAAGCATAAAAAAACTCTGGAAGTCAAAGTTCCTGATTTGCTCCGTAACTGTTCAGTTCGGTGACTTTACAGTATTAGAGCCAGGCATCTAGCACCTAGCATTCCAAAAAAAAAGTTTAGCACTGGAAGCCTACATAATTTTCAGTATAGGTTCCAATAAGAAAGATAACTCAGGTTCAAGGGAACTTTTTAATACAGCCGTTATGTGGCCCACCTAAGCTTTATATCCAGCTTTAGAGTCTGGTATGGCTACAATCCTGAAATCATCTATCTGATATTTATAGAGCGTATGAGACCTGCACAGCACAATAACATGCCCACTACAAAACTAAAAACACTTCCTGGGGTCAGGAAATGTAGCCTTGCATGTTGGATGGAAACCTCAGCTGTGATAGTAACTATTGCCGAGACTGCTTCCCTTTCAAAAGGCAAGAGCAGGTCTACAAAAGTTAAAAGGTAACTGGCTATGATTAAAGAGTGGGAGGGGGGAGTGATCAGCATCAATAAAAGCCAAGCTCAAATGACCGTCTACCTAGCAACTGTCTGGATCCCATTCTATTAGTATCTATCAAAACATACAGCTGAGCAATATGTAAAGTTAAAACCTCACCTCAACTTTCAGTCCAGCCTGGAAGCTGATTCCATCGGGTATGATGGTCTGGAAATCTGCAATGGTGTAATACTCTTCTTCAACATGTGGTGGAGTAGGAGGTTTTGGGAGATTTAGTCCCCGAGGCTGAGGAAACAAATTAGAGAAATATGTCAACATAATTTCAGTCTATTGTAATGGTAATACCAAAAAAGGAGAGACTTTTGGCCGGTGGACTGTCCCACCTCAAGAAATGTACTACTGGTCCATCACGCTAATGGGTGACCTCGCTAATAAACAGCAAGATAGCATATCTTCTTTACAGAACACCTCAGGTTACAGGGGTACCAGGGTGTTTTTACAAGAAATTGGAGGCAACGTGCAGGCAGCTGTCCCACACTTAATAGCACCATGATGAATGAACAATGGTCGGATTAAGCACATTACAACAAGATCAAAAACTTTCACATCTCCCATCATGTTCCTGGCCAATCAACATCTACCTTGACAAATTTGTGACTATGCTGGTTAGATTGAGGTGACAAAGTTACCCTATGGCTATAAATGGCAGTTTATGTTCCTGACACTCATTAGAACTAAGGAAGACACTTCGATGAGTGGTAAAAAGGTCTATAAAATAAAAAACTAAGAAGTCTAGCTGAATGTGAATAACTACTACATGCTTATACCATGGCAGACATGTGTTAATGATTATTATTATTAAAGTTCGCTTTGCAAAGAATACCAAATCATGTGCAAGGAACACTCCATTAGTAAATCCACTCCTACGAGTCTACCAACCCACCAAAAATGTGGCTTTTTTCACACAATGGGTCAGCAAGAAGGCAGTGTTACTGCAGTCACACAATGGGTCATCAAGAACGGAGTGTTACTGCAGTCGCTAATATACAAAGATTTTTATTGTATAAAATAATTACATTTGGAACATAAACATTACACTGATTACGCTGAATGTAGTTTTAAAGTGAGCACATGCTTTGCACTAAGTATAGCGATACTTTACACTGAATGTAGTTTTAAAGTGGATAAACCTTAGATAAACATGAACTAATATTTGACACCATGGACCATACATTCCTGCATGCACCTTTATTATGATCAGAGTTTTTTCTATACGGCCCTAAAGCTTCAACACCCCAACACACTCAGCAAGTAGAGGCCCATTGAGTTTGGAGTCAGAACTGGCCCCTAGCCCTTACATTGCAGATAGGCCAATAGACAGGTATATGCACAGCTTCGATTTCTGAGATCAGGTTAAGACCTACTTGCTAATTGGTTCCAGGCTCCTGGGCCTTAAATACACCTAAAAGGTAAGTGCACTAGTTTTGTTTTTTTCTATGCAATGCTGAGAAAAAAAACTAAACAAAGGAAAATGAAAAAAAGGAAAACGTGAACAAACAAAAAGTGTCTGCATTGTAACAGTAGCCCCCTTATGTAATACAGAGTAAGTGCCAAAATGAAAGATGGGTATTGCTGGTAATAAAGGCGGAGGAGCGCCTGCAGAGGGAGAGGAGCATGATGTAAGATATATGCCATAGAAACTTTGGGTAGTTATAGCATATCAGTACATAGCACATGTAATAAAACAGAGAGCGTATTAAAAAAGCTCACCACATGTTACAATGTGTACAATCTCATTGAGATCTACCAACAAGTACACAGTGCAAGAGCCTGTCCAATTGGATACAAATTGATTGAATAGGTAAGTAGGTCCTCATATTACATAGCTTTGGTAGATTTAAGGTTGATTGTGCAGAGATTGTATGGTCAGGTTGTAATGTGTATGATGAGCCTCGAGACTTTCTAGAACCCATAATGTCACACTGATATATCTTTTATACATACACAAAGGTCACATAAGCTTAAGAATTTCCAAACCAGAGCTGCAGAAGAAAGGTATGCAAGAGGCATACAGGAAGGTACTTACAATAGTAAGGTCCCGGCGAGGAGGGGGCCTCTGTCTCATTATAGGAGATTCTGCAGGAATAGGGAAAATTATTTACATAGACTTACTTCACATTCACTTAAAAAAAAAGAGCAGAGCAAGAGCATCTTACGTTAAAGGCAGCCAACAGGAAACGGCCGCAAAGAAGTGAACCTGTTGCTTTGCCCATGCAGAACCAAGCAATGGGTTCACTTTAACATTTTAAATGTAGCGCTGTGTATAGCATTTGAAAAAGGGTTCACTATAATGCCCCCTCCCCAGGAGCACATGCTCACATTTCGTTTGCTCTGTTCAGTCACCAGTAGAGAAGCCCTATGTAATATACAAGTCAATTCAATCAGATCTTATACAGAGGTAAAGACTGTCCCCTCCCCATGTGACAGTCCTGTGCCAATCACCAAGCACTGCTACATCAGAAGGGAAGTCGGCCTCCTTCAAATGTACCAGGTCCCCCCTATTGGGAGTACTTCATGCCTTCTACAGGTGTGAAGGAAAGGTGAGCATATGCTGCTGGGGAGGGGTGTGGGGGGGGGTTTATACGTTTAAAACAGCTGTATTGCCCTGCATAAGCAAAATACGTTTGCTTTCATGTTTTTGGAGATTTCTGTATTTCTCCAGAGAAAAGAACCCACACGTGACATTCCATCTCCCAGAGCCGATATATTTTCCCTGGAGCATTAAAAAAAAGCCAAAAGCCAAAAGATTAGGTATACTTTAAGAGGAACTCTGAGAATTGACAAAATGAACTGTTGCAGTGGGGCTATCCCCACACTGGAAGGGTTAACTGCTTGTTTATGACTAGGGGCCGGAATACAGAAGATACACTGTACTTAGCGGATCCTCAATCCTGCTACTCAATAAAGCTACTCAAACGCCACGTGCTTACAATACAATTATAAAAAAATAAATGATAAAAAGGTGGGAAAAAAAGTCATTTTCGGTTTCAGCCTGACAAATTCTGCTACGTTGCAGTGCCATTCATTTCAATGGCACCCCAAACGCACCTCCCACCTACAGTGCGATTGCCCACTCTGGAACGCACACTACCACAATGCCGTGCGTTTCAGTGAGGTCTGACTCCAAAAAATATGCATGGAGTTTTATTCTGAAGTAAACTTTATGTTTGTAACACTGCATTTCTGTATTTTATTTTAAATTGAGGATGGTATTTCATTTTTTTATGTGATTAATCGAAAAAATAAATCGGCCAACTAATCGATTAGGAAAATAATCATTCATTGCAGTCCTGAACAGAACATTAAAATGGCTGGCTCAAACCTGAGTAGAGCCAATTATCGTTTCTCACTTCTTTTAAAATCTGTGACATGAGCCTGACGCCCAGGAACATCCCTATCACGACTTGTGTAGCTTTGTTGCCTGGAGAGCCCATCCAGGTCTAAAGCACTTGAATTGGCACTGGATCCTGAAGCCAGTTTTTGAGCCAACAGGTCCCCACTAATCTTCGTCAGGTAGGAAGCTGGGGCCCAGCCCTCTGCACCTTTGTACCTAGAAAAGAGAAATAAAGTAATCATCTGCATCAACAAAACGGCAAAATCTTCAACTTGAACGTCGCTAAGTTTTTTATGAAAGCCCCCAAAATGTTTTGTTCACTGCCAACTAAATATTAAACGCACTTGTTTTCAGCACAAACTGACTGAAAGAGCCATCTGCCAGTCTATGGCTAGCCTAACCCACAATAACCAATCATTGCCACATCCTATAGTGAGATTGGGGTCGAAACTAGGAATCATGGTGCGCAGTGGGGGGAAACTCCAGGAAGGTATTACAGAGGCTGTAGGAGGATCAGAGATATGGCCATTAGAGAGGTGAGTATAATACATTGTGTATCAGAGGAAGCTGGCATTGCAAATGTTTTAAACACCTGACAGAGTCATTAAGTCAGACTGCTACAAGATGGATTTGTAATGTTTGTATTGTGCTTCGCTCATAATGGCTACATGGGATTCTACAATAGTATTTCCATCACTCTTTACATACCGGGTTTGAGCTGTACTAGGTACAAGCATAGGAAAAATAAACCCCATGGGAATGGACTTTTATGCCTAATGAACAGGCAAACAGTAGTTCTGTATTCACACAGTGCCTCCAAATAAAGGTGATATACTTGAATAGGAACACAAGAAAAATCTGCGTTTCAATCATTTATTCAACAAAAATATCAATAGTTGTAATGGTGGACTGTGGAAAACTGAAGTAAACCATTGGCTTCAAAAGCTGCCATTGCCCCCTGTAGCAGAAATGGATTCTTGTAGGCATTTTGTATAACTGCCCAGTCTCTGATATTGACTCAGTGACATTGTTGACCACTTCTCCATGCAGAATCCCTTCAGTTACAAGATTTTTGTGGGTTTCCTTGCATGAACTGCCCATTTCAAATCCCCCCCCCTTCCCCCCTACAAAATTTTAATGGGGATCAAATCCAGGCTTTGACTAGGGCCGTCCAAAACCATCTAATTCTTCTTTTTGAGCCAGTCTTTGATAGATTTGTTAGAGTGCTTCAGATCATTATCATGTTGAAAGACTAATTTTTGGTTCCGCTTCAACTATTGGACAGATGGCCTCACAATCTCATTAAAGCACACTTCGATATGTTGACTCAATGGCTGCGAGATGCCCAGGTTATAAAACAGTGAAGCAACCCCAAACCATAACATTTCCATCACGATGATTCACAGTTCTTAATAGGTTTTCTCACCTGAAATGCCCTGATGAAGGGACCCTCTGCGGCCCCTAAAAGTTGGCTATGTGATACATGTGACAATGTATTTAAATAAATGAACCGTCTACCGATTTACAAAAGAGACTATTCACTTAGCAAAGGTAATGTTCACTTAGTGAAGTCAATCAGCCAAATACATGCAAGCAAAAATCCTGTTTTTGTCTTTTAGAACTTCCTTTCCACATGATTGGGTAGTCACAGTGAACACATTTCCCAAGCTGGGTGAACTACTCTATTGCTTTTGTAAATCAACCTTTCTATATTTCATTTGCTGAACTTAAAGTCCATAAAGTAATATATGCACCACTGGGATGGGGTGTAGAGAGGCGGAGTGTTATTCATATTACATGCAAGGGGCACAGTAAAATCGAGTATTGTACATTGTTCTTTGAAAGAGCCTTTAAATAATGTAAAAAATAGCACAAAAAACATTGGGTAAGGGTTTGATACCCTTAAGCTGGCCATACACTATACGAATTTCGGGTGGTTCTTGATGAACTGGCCAAAATTCACTCTGCTTGGGTAATGTTGATGGAGGAATCTAATATTTTTTTCGTTCAGCCCACGGGCAGGGCCAGCTTAAGGGTCATGTCACTCTGGGGATTTTGATGCAGTGATCTATTTTTGTATTTAAATTTCTCGCTAAGAAAATCATAGTTATTTTCCATGGAGTTGCTAACTCGCTAATATTACAGCAATTTGTAGCTTAGTCTTCAGCCATTAACCACTTCAGTACCGACATGTTAAACCCCCTTTATTACCAGGTTATTTTTCAGTTTTCAATGCTGTGAAAGTTTGACAATTACTCTGTCACACAACATTGCATCAATGGCTCTGTATTCACCTCTGTGACTGGGCTACAAATTGCTGAAGGAGTGTGATTTGTAGCAGCAAACACTAAAATAATGATGTAGCGCAGGTATGACCTGTAGTTCTTGTGTGACAAATCGGCAGCTCCTAGAATGAATTTGTAGCTAGCTACAAATCGCTGTTAATAAGCTGGCAGTAGCGATTTGTGGTTGTTGATTACTGGTACAAATCCATGTGTGGCATGGCCCTAGGGAAAAACTATCATACTGTTACATAGTCACATAGTATTTGAGGTTGAATAAAGACATATGTCCATCGAGTCCAACCTAGTGTATGTATGTGTACGTATGTATAGGTCCCTGTGTGTTCTCATCCTTAAGAGTACTTGTACCCCTGTATATTACGGTCCCTGAGGAAATCGTCCAATCGACCCTGACTGATCTAACTAAGAAACCCCTTCGTCCTTTGTGGTGAAATTTTTTCTCCACCAATTTTAGGTGGTGGCCTCTTGTCCTTGTCAGGGAGTTAATTGTAAAGAGTTTGCTGCTAATTTTGCTATCCGCAGTCAACATTGTGTACATGAAAATAATGCCCCCCCTCAATCTCCTTACTTCCAATGAGAACATGTTTAAATTTAGTAGCCTGTTCTCATAGCTCAGGTCCTCCATCCCCTTTATGAGCTTGGTTGCCCTCCTCTGGACTCTTACTGTATGATACTGTATGACAGTAAACTTCCTCTGAATTGTAAATATTACCTTATTTTCCACCAGCCCTCTAAATTCTTCTGGATGACTTCAACAATGGCTCCTTTATCCAGCGTGATTTCATCTTGATCTCTTGCAATATATGGGTAGATTACACTGTATTTCTCATCTGTTAACAAAAGTGAAAGATGTAAATATATGTATACATACTTTCATATATATACATAATTTGTTATATAGTGCAATCCTGCTTGGTCTAATGCTAACCAACATTCATGTAAAGGGGTTCACTTTTTTCCTACACTCCTTTATTGTAAATTCAACAATAACATAATGCAAGAAATCAACACCCGGATTTAGGCCCCTTTCACATGGCCGGTCCACCTATCAGTTTTTCAGGTGGACCTCATCGGATGCCCAATGTAAGTCTATGGGCAGCCGTGTGTAAATGGATAAATGGACAGGCATCTGTTTACACTTGGTTACCCCCCACCTCCAGCCAGGACCATAAAAGCAGAGGGATCATTGATCCGTTCGCCGGACCGGATCGGGGGTAATCTGATGTAAATGGACACATGTCTGTTTACATCCGATTCCCCACAAACTGACATGGGGTCCCCTAATTGCAGTTTTTTCTGGGCGAGAAAACTGTATGGACCTGGATGTCACAGCAGTGACATCCGCTCTGTACCGCTCTGATCAGGAGAGGATCTGTGCACGGATCCTCTCCTGATCAGCCTCTGTGAAAGAGGCCTTAGGGACTTTGTTCTCAAACCAAGCAAACTAGCTAAAAGTCAAATCATCAAGCCAAGTAAAAGCTCCGCTCAGCTTTAGTAACTGGATATCAGGTAAACAAATAAAATAAGAACTCTGGGCAGAATACAAACTAACCCTTGCAGTGGGGCTACCCTCAGAGAACCTCAATCCTGACTGGCTATTGGACCGGTACCCGGAAGCCTCTCTCCCCTTTGCTCCAGCAGTCTAAGGATCAGGGAGTCATCACATCTAATACAGTATATCAGGCGCAAGGGCGTCGAGGGCGAAGGAGAAGAGAGGCTGAGGGGACAGGTCAAGCAGCCAGATGAGACCGCGGTTCAGGTGAGTATATCTTTTTTATTTTACACCCTAGACCAAAACAAGCATTCAACCTTTGCAGTGCCAGGGTAGCCCCACTGAAAGGGTTACATTTTATACTGCCCATAGTTCTTATTTAACCTATTAACCCGACATCTCGTTACTCTTTAAGCTGAGCTTTTACTTAGCTTAAAATGTATGATGATCAGAGCTGTCCTTCACAGAGTTCTTCTTTAATACTCACCACTGCACTTTACTACACAATTATTTTTTCCATAAAATCACACAGGATGAACGGACAAGCAGCTGCTGCAGAACAAATCTCTTTTGCTTTGCACTACATTTCTTGAGATAAATTACAAACCGCAATCCAAAATACCAATGGTGTGTCAAAACAAATCACATTTCAAATAACTCACTGAATTAAGTTCACCATAAGGTTCATGCCTCGGGCATGCAGATAAACATTCCGTGCAAGACATGCAGACGTCAATGGTCAGAGCACATGCACACAGCATCACATAGAAACAGTAAACACAGACAATAAAACAAGCCTCTCTGCACCTGGACCCCATCCACTGGTGTACAAATCCCCAAGAGTCCGTCGGCGGCCCACGTGCCTAGGCAAGGACCAGTATCGCCATGGGGCTGGGAGCATGTTGGAAAGTAGGAAGTGACAAAAAAGGAAATGAGATGTCATGTTTTTCCCCAACAATCCTCTCTTTATGGGATACATTTAGGAATCCAGTTTGTGGGTATTACAACATTCTAACATGTATGTGAAATGACGACATATTAAATAGAATATAAAGTATATCCTTACATGTGGTCATAAGTCACACCCTAAATTTAATCCTGCAGGATCACACCTGTATACTGCCAGTCACTGCGATAGTGGGCCATAATGGAAGCCAATACTTTGTGGACACATGCCATCAACCTTTTATGAGCTTTTCCGATATCTCTTTCCTAAACCTTGGGCAGTTGCTGCCCCAATGCAAGCTCTAAAAGTCTTCCATAAGATTTTGGAGTGAGTTTGTGCTATTGTGTCTCAGCTTTCCAAAAGTGCATTTGTTATATCAGGTAATGGAGTTGGGATGAGAAGATTTGACACAATTAGCATTCCAATTTCTTCTAAAAGATGTTCAACAGAATTAAAGGAGAACTATGAGGCGAGTGATTTTCACTCAGCCTCATAACCTGAGCCGACCTGTGACAATGAGACTGTCACAGGTCGACTCAGTAGATCGGGAAGTGAGCGAACACATACCGTCGCTCGCTCACTTCTCGATCTATCCGTGCAGAAAGCCGTGACTGTCACTCACGGCTCCCTGCAGGGATTCCCCCCTCCTCTGTCTGATCCTCCAGCACTGACTGGTGGAACGGGCGGGGGAGGGGGCGGGTACAGCTGGCTCTGCCTCTAGATAGGTAGACAGAATTTTCGGGATCTGTTCTGGCTGCGGCGTCTCAGTATACCGCGAGCTGTAGCTGAAGGCATCACGAGTACTCAACAAAATACTCGGCATCAGCACCGATATTAGTATCGGTATCTGTGTTTCCCTAGTCTAAAGTAACATATAAATATTTACCCGAACCTCCGACCAGGCTGGATGCTAGACCATTCTTTGAAGCCTCTATTCCCCCTCACTATGGCAGTCAAAGAACCCATGAGTCATCATACCTCACACAGTGTTTAGGTCGTTAGAACACCAATGGACATTGCATCACCAGAGCAGAGAGGCTGCAGGGAATGGTCTAACAGTCAGCCGGGATCGTGGTTCGGGTGAGTATAACTCAGGTATTTTAGCTCCCTAGACCCAAATAAGCACTTAACCCTTGCAGTACGGGGGTAGCCCCACTGCAAAGGTTACATTTTCTTCTGCTCGCAGTTCTTTAAGGACAAGGCTCTGTGAAGGCCACTTTTGATCATATAGTGCATATATAGTTGTTAGCCTAAAGCACATCTAGATGTGAGGAACTTATGTAACATTTGTAATAACCTGCTTCCTCACTGAAAAACAAAAACACTCCATGTTACTGGTACGTATATAAGAGGGTTGCAGCAATGCCATTTGGGATTAGTGTTGTGTGCATTGCGGGCCCAATGATCAATTAGGAAGAGCTTTTAGTTACAGAGCAGTGTGCTGACTACAACTTAAGCCTCTATTTTTTACTATTAAAAAAGTCCTACTAATATCAACAATGTAACAGTATGTAGACAAGTCACACAGGTCTATGCCCTAAGCAGGCTTAAAAAAAGCCCATACCATAGTCTTACACACACAAACAGGTTCTAAGACTATTTTTTTTCTAACCAATAGCTAAACTCCTCACAAACATGGCTAACATACTAAATTCATTCATTATCACATGCCTAGAAGCATGGGGATATGGACTGTAGGGGGTTCTAGTAGTTCATAGGCAGCCGATATAAATGTTTTACTATTTATTTATATTGCTACTGCAACCTACAGTAAGCGATATTACTTGTAGAAAAGTTTAGAAACATGATCACTATCATCCAACGGTTTTGACTTTATGCTTTCCCAGTGTGCTGAAGAAAAAACCTACTAGCCGGCAACTCACAATATATACTTGTGCTTCAATGTCCCCGTTGCAAAGTAGACCATCATGGATTTTTATTAAACAAATTACAAACCATACAACACATAAACACACACAGTACGTGAAGTAGTAAGACACTTAATTAAATGTATAACACATGACAGAAATAGATATAAACATACAAAGCTGTGATGGAAAAGACTGTTTAGTTTTTTAGTGAAAGATATATAATCACTGGTATGTTCATATGCGATAACTAATTAAAGATATTAGCATGAAATGGATGTGTTCCTGGCTTTAACATTTACATGCTCTACTTTTTTCTCTGTGGTATGAATTAGCTGGAATGGAACAATGAAGGGGTCATCTTACCCTCTCCAGGCTGAATGGTGAAGTCATCTTGTCCCCCATCTTGAGCCTCTAGGCAAGTTGCAGGTACCCAGCCCTGCTCATCTGCAGTGCTAACAAACCACCAGCCTAAAACCAACCAATAGTAACATGTTTATGCTTTGCCATGAGCAACAAAAAAATCTTCATTTAACCAACTACATGATGCAGACTCCCGAAACCTAATGTATATATATATATATATATATATGTACACATACGACAGCAGTTAGATATATATACTTTTCTTGAACAGTATACATATCCAAGTGCTGTGAGATGTACACTGCTAGAGAGGGGAGCAAGGTTTATCTTGTTCAAAGCCTCTGGTTAAAGTATATCTATATTCACGGCCATTGATTTATCCTTTTAAACTATTGCCAAATACGGAACATGTAAGATGTAGGTTTAACCTGGTTTACCATATCTCATTTTGATTATGCATCTTCCCCATCAAATGGCAACAAGTCCACTTTTCACCTAAAATGTTTAAAGAAAGGAAGGAAGAAACTTCTGTTTTACCAGATTCATTTTTCTCAATGATATCCACCACTTGTCCAACTCCAAGGCTGATTTCTGAGCTCTCTTGTTTGTCATACGGTGCCGCCACCACATACTGGTCAAGAACCAAATGATCAGCTGATGTAGAGTCTGCACCTGCATCAAAAAAACAAATAAGTAAATGTAAGTTGAACAATTTTAATTAGATGGTAAGGTGATGGAATGATCTTACATAAAATCCAGAGGTGATAAAGAAAAGAAGAAAAAAGATTATCTTCATTGTGATACAATACATATGCAGGTCTGGAACACATAAAACAGCTCACAATGGGGGAAGAATCAATAAACCATTTGCAGCACTTCTCTGGCATTATATTTGCATTAGAAAGTCCTGCAGCAAATTAGTGCAACTTTTTTTTTTGCCATTTCCATGCTACAAATTCTGGTTACGTGCAACCCTTTTACACTCTGGTGCAATAGTTGTGACAAATTCAATAAGAAAAACCTCCATATCTGTGATAAGAAAAGTGGAGAAAAACAAAACCTTGTCCAAGTTGGAGTAAATGTGTTGCACATGTAAATACTGTGTCACAGACCAAATTCTGTCTTGGGCAATTCTGCAAAAGATTCATATACACCTTACCAACAGTTACGTGAATTTGTCACAAGTTTGCACCATTTGCTGCACAGACTGGAGATCTCTATTGATTGTCTGTGTGATGAAATCTGTGTCATTTTAGTCAACAGCAGTAATGTGGTGTAAAGAAGACAGATGACAGCAAATGCCATTAACTAACAGATTCCATTGTGCATTTTGTACACATTTTCACATGTATTCACCCTCAGTGTGGAATAAGGCCATAGGGTTAACGTTTCAGTATAGTGCAGTAAGAACAATCCCTGCATTTCATAAAGAGTGCCTACTACAAATGCCAGTGCTTGCGCCAGATTCATGTACCTGTTAGAAACAGGTACATGAATTTGGTGTAAGTACCATCTTTTGTGGTGTGGAGGTACACTATGGCGTGAGCTTAGCTTTACTCAGCTCACCTCCTGGCAACTACACCTTTCACACAGGCCATGCTGCGGCCAAGGACTTTTGCTGTGGGTCAGCGGAGCATGATAGGGATCTCAGAGACTAGGTCCCCATCAGGTCAGCCTTCCTTGTGATTGACAGCAAGCAGTGGGCAAATTTCATAACCAATAGCAAGCCTATTGCTGCCAATCACAAGGGATGCTGAAGTGTTGGGGAAACTAGTCCCTCAGAATTCTTATCAGGGTCCACCCACTGTCGTCATCATTGACTCCGACTCATCCCCAGCCCCATTCAGCTGCCGGCAGGGAATTTCTCCAGCCGACAGCTGTATGAAAACAAAAGGGGCAGGAGATGCTGGCTGAAATCATTACCCAAATACAGACAAGGTAATGATGTCAGTCAGCATCCCCGGCCCTTTGTTTACATTCAGCTGCCGACTGGGGAATCTCCCAACTGGCAGCTGATTGGTGCCAGGGATGCATCATTGGTTGCTAGGAGGCCAGTAGCCTGCCAATCTGCCTGAATCTGTTGTCTTGGTAAAGCTACCATTACTTACAACAGGTCTTTTTAAAATATGGCGCATGACCTTTTAAAGATGCATAATGCCCCGGAAAGTTATTACATTTATTAAAAACCTTTATTGAACTCTTTACATGTGTAGCATCGGTAGCAAATCATATGACCAATGGGAGCCAAACCTTTTTTTTTACATTTTGGACTGGGAAAGTTAGAAGCTCTGTTGGGTTTTTATTGCTCTTTAGTTATACTTTAAACATATCTTAAATATTCAAGAGTATATTCGACCATCACAAACATGAAAACAGATACTAACATAACATTGTATTACCGCAACAATATAGATATGACTGCTCTCATTGGCTAAAATAAGACAATACTATAAAGCAGTAAAGAAACATAAAAGGCAGACAAACACCTCATAAGGGTAATTCATTCTTAATCTGTTACCAGCCATTGAATTTCCATAGCTATGTAGTTATGTTCAGACACAGCTAGAGGGCACCAGATCACAAGAAGTGCTATAGTTCTATTTCCCTGAAGATCGATGCACAGTAGTTTTAGTATGCACTAACATACATTTTTGCCACAGATAACATCTGAATGACTGATGTAGCAAAAACCCAACGTAACGAATAATAATAAATGTTAATTTAGGTTATTAAAATGTCCTTTGTATTCTATGGCAGCAAGCCATGGTTTTCTGCAAGGGTTCATGTTGAGTTGCCAAAAATCCAGAGCTTTGTTCAGGTTGACTTCGTCCCATAGTTCATGTGTATCAATGAGTATTACGATGCAAACACTGCTAGGGCTGCAACAACTACTCGTTAAAATCGATTAGCTGATTGTTTGATCAGTTGGATCCGCAGCTGCCGTAGCTCCGCTCCCCTTCCCGCTGGTGCTGGCTGCAGCGGTCTGTGTCGCTTTCAACCCCAGCTGCTCTCTCGGCAGAGGGGACAAAGACTGCTGCAGCCGGCACTAGCAGGGAGGAGAGACTGCTGTGCCTCTGCATTACCCTGCTGGTGCCCCCCCATTCCTTCTCTGCTCCCCCTGTGCCTCCTCTTCTGCCAGCAGTAGAAAGCCGGCGTCAAAACTCCCTTCAGTGGCTGGGAGCAATATCCAGCCTGCTATTGGTTTTTTTAAACTGCAATAGCCAAAAGCAGGCTGGCTATTGCACCCATCCACTGCCTGCAGTCAATCAGCAGAGGAGGACCTGAAGGAGAACTTTCTACTTCAGTTCCCTCCCCTGCTGAATGACAGCAGGCAAAGGGCGGGTGCAATAGCCAGCCTGATATTTTTGGACCCCCTAATATCACCTAATGTCACATAGGGGGCTTGTGATGTAAAAGTTAAATTAAATGAAATTAAAAATACCCCCCAAAAATGTTAAGTCCCCCAACCCTGCGAACGCGCGTATATTAATGTAAAAACAATGATTGTGCTACACATGTCAGGTATCATTGCTTTCACTGGAATCAGAGCAATAATTCTCGGGCTAATATTCATGCCTAACTCTAAACTGATGAGCGAGTTTTTATAATATATAAACATGATATATTTATAAAAATTCTGCTCCGGGGTGTGCGTTGTGGTGCCATTAATTTCAATGGCATCCCAAATGCACCTCCTGGCCGCATTGTGATCACCTGCAATGCCATGTGTTTTAGTGCAGTGCGAGTGAAAAAAATGTGCATAACGTTTTATTCTGAAGGAAACTTTATGTTTCTAACACTTCATTTGTGTATTTTTTTAAATAAAATATGGTATTTATTTTATCCGATCAAAAAAATAAAAAAATCGGCCAACTAATCGATTATGAAAATAATTATTAGTTGCAGCACTAAACATTGCACATGAAGCACAGACCAGTGGAAAGAGATATAAAGCTCAACAAATGCCAAAAGGTGCGCTCTGAGCTGTTTGGTTGAGTGCACACTCTTGGGCTTAGTGGCTATGGGGGAATATTATTGCCCCTCAACCCAATAAAGCTTATGGAGGTATATACTAATAGCCAAAAATTAAAAGTTTACTTTACTGTGACTATTGGCACCAAAACTCTGTTGATGGGCCGAATTGCCAGAATTAAAATCCCCCTGCTCTTTCTATTGGTTCCCTGAAATATATATATGACTTATAACCCTTGTTATTATTTGACTCTGTTTGTAGCCCCCAAAGATTGATAACGCCAATCTTTAACACCTTGTATATAATTAGTTGGATTTACGCTGTACACTTTACAGATTAACTCATTAAAAAAACTTTAATGCTTGCTGTGTACAATAAAGATTAAAAAAAGGTGCACTCCCACGTAGCTTTGATTTTAAAAAATTCAAATCAATTCCACTGGCAGCCTGTAACAATAATCATACCACAAAGATCCTTTCACCCGGGGAGTGGACAAATTCATTTGAATTTCAGAATCCAGTCTGTCCAATCCAGTAGCCAGAAGAACTGTTCTAGGCACCAGCTCCACTGAGAACTGCGGAAAACCTACAAAGTTGTGAACCAGCTGTAATTTTTAAGGAGCACTGGCTACCCAACTCCTGGGGTTTGTCCAGCCCTGCTTTCACCAATTACAGCCAGTTAAAACTAAATAAGGGGGTATGTCTAAACTTTTAGTAGGCATGTCTGCCAGTGCTAGGAGAAGCAACCATGGCACCGAAGGCAAAGGTGCCAAAAGAGGGCACTTGCATATCCACAAGTACAGTGAATGGCCCAGCACAGGGTGCATCAATGACAGTCGAAGTTCACCGGCCCTAAGGTCACTGCCCTAAGGTCACTACCCTAGGATCCATGGCAAGTTGAAATAAAAGTAGGGGCGGGTGGTGACATGGTTAAACCAGTGTCATAACGAGCCGAGTGAAACAGAGCTAGGTTTTCATTACCATAATGGTAACCAAGATTTATTCCTCCATCTGGGAACTAAAGTAGCCTTATCTAAAATGTTAATTATATTCTGCAAGTTGTCTTCTTCGTAAAATGCATTCAAAATGATTTATATGGTACAAAGATTTTTAATGTAGGTGAACAAAAACAAACAAAAATGTGAAAGTTTACAAAAGCTTTCTCAATATGTTTCCCAACTAATGTGCAGGCACAGCAGCAGGACCCAGGATAAAATCATCCTCTTTATGCAAAATCATTCCACTACAAAACGTTCTGCACAAGGCTGAGTAAACCCAAGCAATGGTCTTACCGAGTTTTCTTCTTCCAAAGGGCTCTCTGAAAAAGAAACAAAATCAATTATCAGAACTGGCAAAAACATATCGACACCAAACTGTTCTATATGTGGTCAGGTTTTAGAAAAAGCATCTCTCACACACAAACTACCTAAAGGAACAGATTGCTAGGTGCTAATACTTTGAACGTAAGTCTATAAAACAGAACCAAAAAGGAAAACTTGTTGGGAAATGCTCAGTCATGCAATACTGTTGATTAACTTTGTTACTTTAAAAGAGAACTATGGCCAAACCTTTGTGGCATCAGTTCTCTTTTGGGCCATTTACTAATTGTCCGCCTGTGACCCAAATTTCAGCATATAGTAGGCCATTGCCCTCTCAATGCTGA
Source organism: Nanorana parkeri (assembly GCF_000935625.1). Taxonomy (NCBI): domain Eukaryota; kingdom Metazoa; phylum Chordata; class Amphibia; order Anura; family Dicroglossidae; genus Nanorana; species Nanorana parkeri. The sequence goes on along the minus strand of NW_017306901.1, from coordinate 876,138 downwards.
CAGTGCAGAGCCGCGCTGCACTCGGGAAGGATCCTGACAATATTATCTGGATCCACCCCGCTACCTGATTGACAGCTGTGACCACCCCCTCCCGTCTGTCCCTCCAATCAGACCTGGAGGAATGGAGAGGGGAATACCTACAGGGAGAAGTGACGGTCTTCACTCTCTGCAGGGAGATGAATGCGCACTAAGCGATCAGCAGTTTGTGAAACAGTCTAAACTAAAGTATGACCGAGTAGTGATCAAGAGATGGCATACAATCAGTAGTTTTTGCACTTCGTTATCTGTAATCTGTTTTAATGTACTCACAAGCAGCATTAAAAATGCTGCATTACTAGAGTTCAGTATAAAAATGTGGTAACTGGGTATACCACAGTTATGCAGTAAAGAACTATAGATTTTATGGACAAAGCTTGGCATTTACGACCAAAGAAAAGCATCCCGCCCCCCAACAAACATTCTGGGTCACCGTTCTCCCCTGATTTGCAGCTGTGTCACTGGAGAGAGCTGAATATTTTCCTAGTAGTGTAGATCATCAAGTAGGAAATCCTGAATAGCAGCCAAACGCCCTATATTTAATACGCTCCACAAATGTCTATCCATTTCTATGCATTTTCCTGGCTATGTAAAATGTGTGAAAGTGCTTAAACTGAAGGCATAAATACACAGAATGATGACAGATGCTGTGCTGGAGTGCACATTTTATCCACTCATGAACTGGAACAAAACTGTGATTAATGCAGCTGGTCTTCACTGTCTACAAGAGTTTACTGAAGAATGCTGTGACGTTCTTGGGGTACTACCAATTTAAGTAAAAGAACTACAGAGAGTTAACATGTCAATGGAGGATATCCTGGGGACCAGGCTGTCTTTTCTGAGTTTATATATATGGTTCCCGCGAAGTGCAATTGCACATTTTATTATACAGTCAGATCAATTCACCAACATCGCACATCAAGGACTAACCATTTTCTGGCAGTACTTCCACTTTTAGCCATAATTTTTACTACTTATCCAGTCAACAGGCTACCAGTGTCGACTAGCCCTAGTTTGAAACTTACATTTAAAGTGCTACTATAGCCAAACAAAAGTAAACACTTACTGGCCACTTTATGAGGTACACCTGTTCAACTGCTGGTTTACACAAATATCTAATCAGTCGATCACATGGCAGCAACTCAATGCATTTAGGTGTGTAGACATGGTCAAGATGATCTGCTGACGTTCAAGCCGAGCATCAGAATGGTGAAGAAAGGTTTTTTCAGTGCCTTTCAACATGGAATGGTTGCTGGTGCCAGACTGGCTGGATTTAAACCCAGTGACAGATAATTGTTGCTGGCCACATCTATCCTGCGTCCAGTGCCAGTCAATGATATCCAAACCTGCATATAGATGCAGCCTGTCACCATCTGAATGGGACACCTGAGATTTCTCCCGCAGAAATCCCTATTTTCTTGCCGCAGGAATGCCAGATCGTCCCATGATGAGGCCTCAATCACACCATACCCGGACCAGATCCAGACCAGAACGTTTTTTTTTGTCCGCACCTAAAATGCATTCCAACTTATTCCTATGGTATTTCTGAGCTCTGTTCACACTAGTGCAGTCTGTTCCAGTGCGGGGAACATCTACCTATAAAATCTACATATAAAAATGAGTTGTATATAATAATTTTAAAAAGTTTGAGTTTTCTTTTGAAATAAAAATACTATTACTATTATTATTTTTTTTTCAAAAGAAAACTCAAACCTTTTTAAATTATTAATTACAACCCATTTTTATATGTAGAATTTATATGTAGATAATAAAAAATAGTAATTCTTTTTTCCAAAAGAATATCAAACCCTTTTTTATCATTATTATTAATAATAAAAGCTGACACCCTCGGCTTGTGTTATATGGTTTGCCATTTTGCGGTTACAGCAGTGGTTCTCAACCTGTGGGTCGCTGTGTGATTTCTGCTGTACTAGGCGAGAGTCCTCCTCAGCCCTCTCCTATCGCAGCAGTGTCAGTTCTCCCACCAAGCTTCCAGATGCCGCTGCAGCAGCCGCGTCATCCCTAAATTTTACCGTTGGGGGTCACCATAACTTGGGAATCCTCAATAGGCAATGTGTTTTGATACTGCGAGATATCACAGGGTCCACAGTAGGAAAGCCCCATTTTTTTAATTAAAGGACTCCTCAAACAGGTATTGCTCAGAGAAACGTTTTGGACCAGTGCAAGTTTTTTTTCAGGTTTTTCCCAATCTCTATGTAAAACATCCTTAAGTAAGGAACTTCGACTAATCGATTTTGAAAATAATCGTTAGCTGCAGCTCTAAATATTATATTTGTAAGCCTGGGGGAAATGACAACTGACTGCTATTCCTCAGAAGCGAGCTAATCCAAAAGGGATTTATAAGACTCCTCATCGTCTAAGCCATCAGCAGCAGAAGTCTCGGAGGCTGCAACCGCTACAGGGATGTAAAATAAAGCTTCTTGTGGAGAAGGCACGGAAGTGAGCTCACAGCCTTTGCGGTAGAAGTCTGCAAGCAAAGCGGTATAAAATCCAATATGGCTGCGGAGAACTCCTCCCTGAATAAAGGCAGAGGAGGGTACACCTGAGAGAATTATGGCAGAATCAGAAAAATGTGTAGACTCAAGTTGGGGACAACAGTTCAGGCTGTTGGTGTCAGAACTCTGAGGAGGGAAATTGCAGGCAGCCCAAGAGCTTTTAGCAGGACCATTTCTGCTGTGCTTAGGATCCCACATAATACACTGCTAACAGTAGTACTAAATGGAGAAAACTAGGAAACCATTTGTACTCATAGCAACCAATTTGCTAAATAGCAGGAAGGGTTAATGGCTGGAGGTCTGAGAAGGTCACTTAGTTACTATAAAACTAACAGCAAATATACAGTATAAGAAACAAAACTATGGTTTGCTAGCAGCACATTACCACAAATGTTTTCATTATGTACAACTTGAATGGCTGACAAAAATTAACTGACTGATGAATGCTGAAGGCAAGCTGGAAGAAGAGTTTCCCCTAGTAACTTGATTGCGGCTGTAATTTTGTAATGGCAGGTTAGATTGTAGAATCAATACTATTGGAATCAGTTGCTTTAAACACCATCAACTATGCCATCTCTGGAAGAGAACGCTCATGTGTCCTGGATCAGGAGGCAAATTCACAAGAGATAAGGGGGAGCGCATAAGACATTCCCGAGCCGGACAATTAATGTGTATATAGATGTGCCTTACAATCATCATCCACAATGATTCATATATAAAGTTCGTATAGTCTCCCATGCTCAGGTGTGTGGAGTAGATCATAGGTTAGCCTGTCAATCCAATAGCAAACCACAACATATTGTACTTGCTTAAATAGTAATGTCCCTGATGTGCAGACAGCAGCAGAAAGCCCCATATAACATCCCTACTCTACTGTGCAAAATGCCAAATACTTGCTTATAGCATGAAGACAGACACAGTTAGAAGGAGAGATACAGACTCTGGTCTGGTCACTGACCTGCTATGCGATAAAGAAATGTGATATTGTGTAATGAAATGAGACACATGTGAATGCCTTCTGTTCTAAAAAGGCTTTACTGTGCTAAGCACTAGTTCAGTTAGAGGGCTTTTTGATTCTATTAGTCTTTAAAAAAAAAAAAACTGTAAAGCCCATCTCCACAAGGGAAAAAAAACTCCACTTGCGGCAAGGCTGTTCCAAACTGCAAGGGTTAAAAGCTTGTTTAGATCTATGGTACCTGAGTGAAGTAGTAGCACTTACCTAATCCCTGTTTGCCCCAGCAGTTGACACTGTTTGTTTACCCTACGCTCTGGCTTGTGCACTGTTCCTTGGCGATCTCAAGTATAATGCAGGACTATGGGCCCTGCATTGCCCTTGCTGGCACCAGCGGGTCTCCATGCGCCAGAGCGTAGGGACAAGAGGCTGCAGATGCCGTTCTCGTAGTCAGCAGGAGCAGGGATCTGGTAAGTAAATACTGTATCCTTTTCCCAGGTACCCTAGACTTAAATGAGCATTAATCCCTTGCAGTGCGTGGGGCAGCCCCACTGCCAAGGGAGCTTTAACTTTAAAATCTTTTAATAATCAGAAAGCCTGGTACTGCTGTATCCTTTTCTTTTTAATTCTAAAAATATAGTCACAAAGGGAATGTATTTAAAAAGTATTTAAAGTGCACTTGTGCCCAGACTACAGACATTAAAGCATTTTACATATTCTTAAACAGTAAAAGATCTTTCAATCAAACCATCCCAGAGTGTTCTAGCTGCGTGTTGTTAAGTTGTTTTAGCCTCTCTCTTTTATATATGGAAGGTCTTTAAAACTCTGTGAGAAATAAATTATCTCAGTTACTGAATAGAGATGACACTGAGTGAGAGGTCATATACCATGAAAACAGAGGATGGCTAAAAAATAGAACATGTCAAATAATGCTATTAGCTAATGAAGTCTTAAGTGCACTCACAATAATAAGACATACATACTGCAAGTTAAACAGGGCATTGAGAGGATACATCTCAGCTCATCCTTGGCTTCTGTCCTAAAACTATATCAAACATGCAAGTTGCCATCTTATTCAGAGGAAAGTTGCCTTAAACCAAAGTCTAATGGGTATTTTAATGAAAAAGTGGAAATCTATGCTAAATTTAGAATCCTTACTTAGGCTTAGCATTACAGTTACTAGGGAAACCAACCACTAACAACTAGGTTGTATTGTGGCAAAAAAGCCAAAAATCCAAACAAAGTGAACGGATAGTTGAAATCAGCCCATTAATATTTACCCAAATTGAAATGATAAGTTTTGAGTGGACTACCACTTAAAGATGAACTTTACCCATATCTTTAAAATTACAACAAACACACCTTTAGAAATGTTTAATAATGACAATTTACAAGCACATACTTCTATATAATTTCCGGCCTTTTATTCTTTGTATACCTTATTTTTCTTCTCTTCCCCAATCTTCTTTCAGTGGTAATTTTTACGGTCAGATTAATATATCTGTATATATATTTGGCAATGACTGGTGCATACTTACTTAAAAATATAATGCATTGATGGGACTTGTAGTCCTGCATAGTTGGTTCTATTCTGCATTGTGTATAATCATTGTACAGCAATGTAGTTCTCTGGCCCCCCGAACAGGCGGAACGCCAGGGCCCAGTTGCAATTACGACCGCTGCAACCCTGGTAGTTCCGCCAGTGGTGTTGACCTATTTCAATTGCTTTTGTTTGATTTGTTCATTGCAAAAACTGAAATTTTTTTAATTTTGCCTATAAACCTGATTTGCAATGGGAGTTGATTTTGATTACAACTGTATATAACTTGGATCTATTATGAACAATTGGAAAAAGTGTTTTCTCTAATGCTTTAGTACAATGTCAAGTTCAACCTAAAGTCATTTTGAGACTAAATGCCCATTTATAAAAATCAAAGCGAAAAGTGCAACAGCAGTAAAAACTGTGATTTCTTCTTTTATTCACTGGGTAAATAAAATAAGAGCTTTGTACTCATTATAAAATCCTTTTCTCTGCGTTCATTGAAGGGCACAGTGGGGACCAAGATCAAAGATCTGGAACCACTGGGTTATAGCACCACCTGCAGGAGTAGGACGCCAGGTGAAAAGGAAAAGGAACAGCCTAGAGGTGGTCCCTGCTGGTGGCTAACCCCCCTACCTGCTGACTGTAGCCTCAGTTAGTAATAAGAAGAAAAGGAACAGAACACTCCCACATACAGAGAGGGCGGGTACAGTGTCCTTCAATGAACGCAGAGAAAAGGATTTTACGGTGAGTACAAAAATCCTATTTTCTCTTTCATTTATTGAAGGACACAGTGGGGATAAAGATAGAAGATCTGGAACCACTGGGACGTCCCCCAAGCAGGAGAGGTGGCCACCTGCAAAACCTTGCACCCAAAACTTGCATCTGCAGATGCCAACACGTCAACCTTATAGAACTTAGCACAGAAGACCATGTGGCCGCCTTACCAATCTAGGTGGCAGAAGCACTGTACGGAAAAGCCTGGGCGCACCCACAGCCCCAGTGGAATGGGCCGTGACGGGGGAAAGGCGGTTCTAGCTTCCCTAAAAACATATGCCTGAGCAATTGTACTCTTAATCCACCTCTAAATGTTAGCGGAAGAAGTGGCCTGACCCTTCCTAGCATCATCTGTGACAACAAAAAGAGAATCTGTCTTACAGAACGATGCCTTGGAGTCCAAATAAATCTGAAGTGCTTGAATTACATCCCGATAATGTAGAGCCCTTTCTTTGGAATGAACTGGCATTGGACAAAGAGAGGGAAGAAAGATTTCCTCATTGAGGTGAAATTCGGAAAATACCAAAGACAGTCGGGGCCGGAGCACAACCTTGTCCCTATATGAAACCAAAAATGGGGATTTGCACGATAGAGCAGCAAACTCCGAAACCCGATGAACCAAAGTGACCGCCAACAAAAAGGCTACCTTCCGAGACTGGCAATGAATGCAGTGCAGAAAGACAACAAAGCACAGATGTAGAACGTGTGCTGCACTGTACAGTGACAAGACCCAGGTGTGTGTTTGAACTGCAAAGTGGTAACCTTGCTTGATGCATTGTGCTTTTAAAGACACTCATCTGTGCACCACTGTTGTAAAAAGGAATTATTCCAACAGATGTGGATTTCCTGCAAGTCTGAACAGGTCTGGTCATTATCGTCAGATCTCTCTCATAAACAAAGTGTTCTCAATGACAGAACTGTTGCTCCTTGGTATTTTTTTGTTTTTCCAACTTGTCTGTAAACTCCAGAGATTGTAATGCAAGAAACATTCCAAGAGGTAAGCAGTTTCCTAGGTGCCACATCTGGCACCAACAAACATTCCACAATCCTTTATGTATGTGGCCCTATAAAACTTACTGCTTGACTACTAGTGGTATCTAGTATAGTGGTTGTTGAGTGTATATTCCAACTGAATAAAGATGTAATTATTGGATATGTGGTAATTTTTGAGCCTTAAAGACTGAGAATGACAAACCCAGACATAGTTCTGTCCTACCTAAAATTGCTCTCCTGGCAGGGAGAAGCCAGGAGTAGCATTGTAATTCTATGTGCTGGCAAATACTAAATATTGAACGCAACCATAAGACCTGCATAACAAAGGGCCTGTGTTGACCAAATTTTGTTCATGTCAGAGCTGCTTTTCTCTAAATACAAGTCTAAGGGATTAGAAAAGCAAGATGAAATGAGAAGCAAAAAGAGCACCTCCATCGTGTAAAAACGCTTTAATAAAATGATATAAAGTGAGCTAAAAACATACTCACAAAAGAATTGGAGTAAACCATTGGTTCTGAGGAAGGAGGCGTGTCCTCTGAAACACATCAACCAAGAAGTTTTCGCAGCTTGTCGGCTGTGCCGAAATTCCATGATTTCAGTGTCTGTGTTTGCTGATCCAATTCTTTTGTGAGTATGTTCACTCTCTTTATAGCGTTTTATTAAAGCGTTTTTACACGATGGAGGAGCTCTTTTTGCTTCTCATTGCAGTTATTGTGGTCACCCCAGACCAGCGTGAGCTTCCTTCAGAGTGCATCAGGTTACCTTTCCCACACAGGTATTCGTGCTGGTGCCTGTGGTGTTAAGTCTCTGGATTAGAAAAGCAACTTGAGGCAAGTCAAATGTAGTTCAACTGCAGGTCAAATGCACCGGTCAATGAATTCAGGATGATCACAAAACATCTCAAGGTGATGTCAAAAGCAAGCTCATGTACAGAGCCCAAACTATGCTGGGCATGTGTATTGCAGCTCCCTTTTTTTTTGTTATCAGTGGTTGTATCTGGTACCTTATGAACTGAACCCAGCCTATTAGGTTACATGGCTTGCAGCAGCTTTGCATTGTGGGTGCAATGTTAGCACAGCCTTCATTCATTTTAGACTCCACTAATGTTAAAGCACCAGAGGACTACCCTATGGCCACCGGCGGAAGTACCAGGGTCGCAGCGGTCGCATCTGCGACCGGGCCCTGGTGTTCTGCCAGTTCGGGGGGGGGGCCAGAGAGATAGAAGAGATCCCGCCGCTGTCTCATGTTGCCCGCCGCCCGCTGTGTTTTTGACACTTGCGGACAGTGGACCGTGGTTCAGAGGGACGGTGAAGAAGGGGGGGTGTGGCCACTGGCCGGTCAGGGAACTCCAATTCCCAGCAGACAACGAGGCGAGGGAGCTGGCGGGGCGAGGCAGCGTGGTCAGTGGAGCCAGAGAGTGCAGGAGTTGACACTGCAGCCTGGAGCCGAGCCATGCCATTAAGAATCAGGTTGCGATTGAGTCTCAGAGTTTAATCAATAAGACCAAAAGAGAGGATCAACAGCTTATTTAAAGAGGTAAGCTTTAAATAATAACAAGTGATTTTGTATGTTGCTCATTCTACAACAGGAAAAATGCAGACATTGTCAGTTGTCTCCTATGTCTTGTATGTTTTGCTTGACCAGGATGGATAAGAGCTATACTGGCATATAAAACTCTATTGGTGGGATTTGTAGCCATACTATTAAAAAAAGTATCAAAATCATGTTGTTTTTTTCTTTTTTTGGGGGGGGGCCTTAAAGGTTTCTTGCACCGGGGCCCTGAGGTTTTTAGTTACACCCCTGCCTATGGCTCTAGGCAACATGACTGCACAGCCTAATGCCAAGGGACATCATTTTAAAGCTGACAATACTTTTTTTCTTTTTTTAATTAGTGACTAACTGCCTCAAATCAGTCAAGTGGAACTAACTTTTTGAGCCACTGAACTGTTATGTCCCCTTAATGCCTGTTCACACAGTAGCAGATCCCGCATGTTTAGAACGCACTATTGCACAGTTCTGCACAGGTGTGTGAAAAAAGTAATGCAGCTATCTTACACATCACACCAAGTGTCCAGGAGAGTGCCCCATCAGAACCCATTGCCCGCAGCGCACATTACAGGCTAGCCCTGCTTCTTCCTCCCAGCAGGGTCCGGGTACAGCCTCCGTGGTTATGCAAAGGATCAGCTGATCCAGAAAGCTGCAAAATTAGCACTTCTAGCTCTGCAGCATCTGTAGAATCTTGAAGAAAAACGATCTTGACAAAATAGACGGAAGTAAAAAGAAATGAGTTTGCAAGAGCAAAACATGAGTTGGAAGTGTTCGGGGACCCAGCTTTGTCTGCCAGTGTCCAATCTCTGTAAGCAACAGCATAACCCAGTTATGCTGTTTCATCTGTCCCGTGTTTCTTACTGAATATACAATACAAAGCATTTGGCAGGTAAAACAGTTCCGTTCCCTTGCATGGATTTTATGTGTGTATGTCAGCTGTTTGAAAGTAGCTTTATTTTGCAGAATTGGCAGAAAAGAGTTCAACAGCATACTTTAAAAATTCAAATTCATTTGTGTATTTCTTAAATATTGCATATTTCTATTACAATAAAAATAATGTCAAGGGCTAGGGGAACTGTAGCCATTTTAATAGCAGGCTGGCTACAGCACCCGCCCACTGCCTGCTGTCAATCAGCTGAGGAGGGACCTAAAGGAGAAAGCTCTCCTTCAGGTCCTCCTCTGCTGATTGACAGCAGGCATTGGGCAGGTGCAATAGCCAGCCTGCTATTGGCTACCACAATTTGAAAGAGGCAATAGCAGGCTGGCTATTGCTGCCAGATTGACAGATGGCCGATTACAGGTTGTAATCGGCCATCTGTCCCCTCTGACACGGACCGCTGCAGCTGATTACAGCCTGTAAGGTGAAACTGCTGACAGTCTGAGTCTGCAGTGAGGAGAATGGGCAAAGCTTTTGCAGTGGCAGAAACGGATGTGCAGGGACCAGGCTGATAAATGCCCAGGCACCAGGACACAATTTCTGGTCGCATTGGCGACCTGGCACCTGGGACTTGTTGAGCCCTGTACTAACTATCCATTGTACAGCAGAGCTCAGATTAGGGAAGGAAGAAACAGTATAGGGAGCAATTTAGCTCATGTGCTAACAGGGGACATGCTGATTGAGAGGAAAAAGTAGAGTGACAGAAAGACAAAAAAATTATCTTATCAGTCTACTGCTTTCCATTTCACCATCTGGCCATACTCCCTCTGAACACACATACTGTATTTCTTACCTTTCTGTTAGGCTCTTTGAAGCAGGTCTATACATAGAACATTAAAGTATTATCATTTCTACTTGTTAGAATATATGGTAATGTGGTGATAAGGGACAAAGTGAGAGATGGTGCATTACCATAAAATGTACCATCCAACCCTCTGTATGGACAGCTGCAACCCATATATAAATCTGCCAGCCTAGTACAAACAGGGTTAAAGTAGCATTAAGGTCTGGGCATTTTTTACCTTAATGCATTCTCTGCATTAGTGTAGAAATGGCCCAGCACCTTTTTTTAACCCCAGTCCCCCCCAGACTTACCTATCAGCTGCCGGTCCCCGCTGCGGGTCTGAAGAGATCCTCCGTTCCCCGAACTTCCGGGTTGATGATGGCAGAGGAGCCGTAGGCTCCTTATGCTATCAAAGTGTTGGTCAGAGAGAAGCAACGTGGCCTGCAACAGGGCTGCCTATGTCTATGGACGCACACAGCCACTGCAGAAACGAGCAGGGACGAACGCGCACAGGTGCCTCCATTAGAACGATGGTGGCACAGGGGCGGGGGGAAGTGCGCTGTGGGGAGCCACTAGAAAACGAGGACTTAGTCACTTTTGAGGAATAAAAGCAACAGCCTCCAGCAAAGGAGAGTCTCCTTAAAGGAGAAATTTAAAAAAAAAGTTAGGCTTTAATATCACTTTAAGTATGGTAAACTCCTCAGCCCCCTGATTAACATTACATAGCAGGGGAAAGACAACTATGATTTTAGCATGTAAAGTAAGCAGCACATTTTATTTTGTTTTAAACTTATACTATAAGAATAGGAATATGTAACAAACATAATGTAGTTGCCATCTCATTTTGGCTATTAAAAGGGGAAAAGCACTCACCTCATAGTTCTAGCCGACCTGTGACAATGAGACTGTCACAGATTGGCTCAGTAGATCGGAAGGTGAGCGACCACATACCGGCGTTCGCTCACCTCTTGATCCTGTCACGGCTCTCTGCCGTGGCAGGGGAGGGGCGGGATTCCCCCCTCTGATAGCGCTGACTGGCGGAACGGACGGGGGAGGGTACAGCTGGCTCTGCCTCTAGATAGGCAGAGCCAGCTGTCAGTCACGCAGCTGGGCGGATCCAGACATAAGTATACCGCGAGCTACAGCTCGCGGTATACTGAGCCTAGGGGGACGGGAGGACGCTAGTTTGTGTCCTCCCGTTACCCTAAGGAGAACTATGGGGAAAAGCCTTAACCCCATAGTTCTCCTTTAAAGTGGAATGCATTCTTTAGTGGAAATCATTCTCTGTTAAGCAGCTACTAGAGGAAATACATTCAATTCTGTACACAAAATACAATGAAAAGATTTGAAAAAACCATGAATAAGACAAGTTTAGCCTAACATTTTACTACATTTCAAAACAATGATTTAAAGAAAATACAGATTCACTTTAAAGTAGTATTAAACTCTAAAACATGTTTTCACTAATGAATCCAGAGCAAACAAATGTACATTGCCCAGCAGAGTATTTCTTTACATTTTTGACCAAGCACTTACAATCATCATTGTTGTTCCAAACAGTTACAACTCTCTCAGGTTGGCTTCCCTGAGCTTCATGTCCAGTACAAACAGCACAGTCTCCAGAAGCTGTCCATCTGCTAGCTTGGTGAAGTAAGGAGGGAGGAGCATGGGGGAGGGGATGGTCTTGTCTCGCTGTGTTTGTGGAGACATAGTTTACGAGCAAACACAAGGGTTGCTCTATAGGACCCTGCAAGGGAGAGGAGCCGCCCTAAAACAGGATTATCAGGCCCAATGCTTAGGGGAGCAGATGATTCTAGAGGAAACTAAAACTTTTAAACATCAAGGAGCAGCATCCATTGTAAGTGATTTAAATCAGCATTTCAAATAGCTTAGAAATATTTTGGCCTCATCACTTTAAAAAGGGAACTGCATTACAACTCCCTACAAAAGATACACTAACAGCTATTCCTTCACCAACTGGGAGACAATTTTGCTTACATATGTGATAGACAAACATGTGTGGGTCTCTTCTTAATGAATACTTGTGCAGTATAAAGATGGTTAACAAAAAACCCCTTCTAGCTCAGTGCCGTCGCAATGCTATATTTCCCATTGTAATCAGACTACGTGCCAGCTGCCACCCACCCAAAGGTTGACAGCACGCGTTCATTTTAGACTTGTTTTGTCCTCCTGAGTTGTTATTCACAATGGATGTTTTCCTTCTCTTGATAGAAGATGTGATCACAAAACGCTGATGAAAACATGAGTTGTGCAATAAGGCTGCTTGAATTCCTTCTAAGTGTCATAAGAAATTTAGCATTTCTTAGAATGTTCTTAGAGAATAAGGACAAAGTAATGAATGTTGAAATAAAGCATTTCTTCAGATCTCCATAAATACACACACACTAAGGGTGCATTCACACTGGAATTGGCGTGATAAACGTCAGTCAACGAAGCTGCTTTGAGTTGCATTTGCAGAGTTCTTTGACATGGCATTCCTTTTTTTTTCGGGGGGGGGGATGATATTTATTTTAAGTAACATCCTATGAGGCCAAACTTTTCACTTTTTTTTTGCTTGCATTGTGATGACATGCGTTGGCATATGTTGCGTTAAAAAAATGTAGAGCATGTGCTACATTTTTTCCCAGTGCATAGCAGCGCAGCAGTGTGAATTGCTCCCATTCACACTCATTCATTTCCTGATTTCCTTGCGGTCACATCCTTTGAAAAACGGATGCCAATGCATCTGGTTTAAATGGGCCTTAATGATTAATAGCACCAGCCCCATCTCAGACCACCTATTCAAGAGAGAATTCCCAGCTTCCCAGCCAATCAGCATTGAGCTGGCTATTCGGCCGGCTCGTTGCGGATTGGCCGGCTTCCCAGCCAATCAGCATGGAGCTGGCTTCCCTGCCAATCAGGAAGGCGGCAGGCGGATTAATCGCCACCCGGCTTCCTGATTGCCTGGGAAGCAGACTCCATGTTCCCCTACGGCACCACAGGTGGGTCCGGTGTTGGGGGAAGGTATCGGAGCATTTGGGCGCATACGAGTACTCGCCCAAACACTCTGTATCGGCATCGGTGCACCCCTATTAAAATCCATAATGCTTACTTCATCATCTATACTGCATCTGTGAAAGTGCTCTGATACTCAATCACAGATATATTTTCAGGAAAACCAGAAACATAAATGAATCATGGCTTGGATGACCTATCCTTCTACCTATACATTTACACTGATAGCCATCACACTTCTTATCTGGCTCCCAAACACGTTTTTTCCCTTTTATTATATTATTCATTCTCTTTTTCCCTGACCATTTTTTTCTTAATGTTATCTGGTACAGTTCTGGAAGTCTCCATTATACAGATACTCCCCACTTAACAACTGCTCCGTTCTTATGACTAGGTCGTTAAGCAAATTGGTCACTAAGTGAGGAATAGAGAATATCAGCTCTAATATATGGTACAGTGCTCAATACTGACCGGTTGGAAAGTTGGCTGCATGTCCGGACAGTCAATTACTTAGGTTTGTATACTGTAAATACCCAGGTTCTTGTTCTGGTTGCATAATATAAAACTTATTTTTCGTTTTGCATAGAGTAGTGAAGGGTTAAAAACTCTTCTTTTTTTGGGGGGGGGGCGCTTAGGCCCTCTTGGGGAGGTTACCCTTCACTTCTTGTCCGAGAGATGGCAAGAAGTAAGAAGAAACTTTACAAGTGAAGGGTATTCCTGTCCCACTATTCCTGTCCAAGTGACAAATAAAAATGTTGGGTTTTCTCTCACTTTCAGTCCCGGTTACAGTGATCACTAGGACATGTAGAGGGTGCATCTACTAGCAGGTACACAGAAAAAAATTAAAACTTGACGGAGGTTCTAACCCTCCCCTATTCTCTAATCTTCCCTAATCTAAAACCAGAGATCTACTTGATCCTTTAGGAGCAGAAGTGGGCTGGCGCTACCTCTAGGTTGAATGGTGGGAGAAAGTGTGGCAAGCGGACATGCAAGGCTACACCTAATGGATGACATCAGTGCTCAAGTGCTTCAGCCTTACCACCGTGAAACCAGCTCTTAGCAGAAAATGTAAAATGAGCACCTGCACAACAGTAAGATAGCTCCTGCTAAGGTGCTTCAGCTTGACTGACCTCACTATGCAACTCATCAGTGATCAGGTCACACAAGAGGCTGTGCCACAGCTCTGGACCTTGTAGAGTGCTCTGCAGCTAAATAACACACATAGGTCTAACAAGAGCAACAATGGAGGGCCCAATGACTGAAGGTCATTTTCCGGGGTAGACCCACAACTTTCCAGTTCAGCGCCATGTAGGTACAGCTTCCAAAGATAGGCTGAGGAAATGCCGATCTCCATCAGCCCTGAAGGCTTTATTCACAAAGCGAGTCTTCAGAGACTGGGTCAAACCAGAGGCTGTGCCACTGCTCTGGACCATAACAGCAGCCTGTGGCTAACTAACAGCACCCAGCTTAAAAGCTTAATAATACAAAGCCCAGTGCCTGAAGGTTACATTCCAGGTTAGCCTGGCAATTCTCCAAGGGACAGCTTACAACGTTAGGCTAAACAAATGCAGATCTGCTTCAGCAAAAAAAGGTTTACAAACAAAGAGAGTCTTTAGAGACTGGATGAAACCAGAGGCTGTGCCCAAAAAGCTTACCACACAAGGTTGAACATACCCTATAACGAATATATATTGTGGGCCACAGGTGAAGTACATCTCACTGAATGGAGGGACTTAACACCATGAAGATTTTGCATGATGAGGTATGATCCAGCACAATCCCATGCTGCAAGTACATTGGTAATTGTTCCCCACAGAAGTGAAGGCTGAACATTGACTAAAAACAGATCTACCTGGGTTCTAAGAGCCCTATTCTTTTACTGTCTTACATTTTAGGTTTTGTGGTTCTTTAGTATTTAGATAATTTGTTCTCATAGCTACACCACACAGTTGCATTGTTTTACTGGATACTACTTACTCTTTGGGTGTGTTGAAGTCTTCCAATCTAGCCTCAAAAAACTGCAGGACTTCATCACACTGGGAGATATAAGGAGGCAGCCTGATAAGAGTCTGAATACAAGATAACAGTGTTACTTTCTCAATAGTACAACTGGCAGTAAGATCTGTAAAGAAGCAGTCAAACATTAACAAGTATGAGCTAATTTTGTTAACAGTTAAATCCATTGCAGCCAACATTTCCTCCCATGTTCAGTGGGAGGGTCAGTTTCCTAAAACTTGTGCATTGCCATGTTCTCGATCTCTACTCCATGTATTAACCATTCAAACACCATTTTAGGCTTGGAACACTGTGAACAAATTCTTTGTATTCATACAGAGAGATAGCAAGGGACATATAGCAGGTGTATACAGTATTGTATCTCCTGCATTGTAAACCAGATTACGGCAACGAGGTAGCATGGTGTAATAAAGTAATGTCCGGATAAAAAAAAGTAAAGGCCAAATCAGGTAGGCTGTGCTTACTATGGGAATTTCAAAGTTTAATTTCAAGTTCTTACTGGAGTGTATCTCATGAATGTTTTAAAGATGTGCATTGATGACAGAAACCCATAACTCTTGAAATAAACACTCTTTATCTCATGAATGTTTTAAAGATGTGCATTGATGACAGAAACCCATAACTCTACTCCTTATAGTGTGTTTGCAAAACAGTTTTATTGCACAACACCTGGAATCCTGAAAAGACTGGCTGGCTACAACAACAAAGGGTCACACTAGATTACAGGTCTGTCATCCAAAAAGGAAACAAAAAAAAACGTTACAGTGAGAATCAAAACTGAATGATCCAAAAATGGAGAAGCTTTGCCTGGTCAGCCAAATTCTAACTTCTGACAGGACAAGCAAATGATTGGGTCAGAATTGGTCATATACATCCTCTCATGATGAGGAGAAATTGAAGGTCTGCAGTAAGAGGGTATGCATGGCAAATCTGCACAACTACATGATACAATTGAGTCAACATAACCAAAATCCTGGGAAGGTTACATCAGCAGAGCATTCCTGCGAAATCTCATCAGTAATCTCATGAGATCTCAGGGAAAGGCATTTTCCTCCCCGGAGATTATGTCCATGGTCACATGTACTAGTCACATGTGCCAGAGTTCAAGGAAGTAAAAGGAGAGCTAGTAACCTGCCCTTATTTAACATGGCCTCTGTCAGAAGACAGGGGAAGAAAAGAGAAATAAGGTATGTAAAGAATACAAAACCGGCAATTATCTATAAGCAGGGCTTGAAAAATCCACTCGTCTGTGACGAAAAAGACGGCTGAGCCTGACAAACAGCTTCCCGGCCAGCTGTTGTAATTACACGGTCAGCCGGGAGCTTTACATTCAAGCGATCAAGCGTCTCGAGACGCCCGATCGCTTGTATTACGAGCAGCTGTCACTACCTTTGCTGGTCCCAAGATCCGCTGTGCCCGATGTGGCCGGAACCGTCACGGCTCTGTGACATGAGATCAAAGGGTGCTCAATACACGACCTCCCTTTGATCTCCTCTCAGTCCCCGAATGCAGGAAGTGATGTATAATACATCACTTCCGGCATTCAGTGTCACTCTCCAGCTACAGCAGATCTCTGCTTCATCAGCTTCTCTGGGGGTCTCTACGTGACATTAGGGGTCTTAAAGACCCCTGGTGTCTTCATAAAAGAGGATCTGTCATGTAAATTGGCTATCACATAGGGGGATTCTTAGCCCCCAATGTGATAGCAATAAAGTTGTGTAAAAGAAAAAAAAGTAATACAAAAATGAAAGAATAATTAAAAAAAAAAAAGCATAAAAAAATTAAATTTTTTATTTTTTTTAAAGTCCTCCGCCCCCACATGCAGATATGCGTCGGATACACCTACGTGCGAAAACAACGATTGCGCCTATTGTGCCGCACATGTTACATATAACCGCGAACGTCATAGTGAGAGCAATAATTCTAGGGCCATTAATTACTGATAACACTAAACTGATGAGCGGTAAATCGTTTTAAGCGTCGCCTATGGTCAATTTTCAGTGTGGTAGTTTTTTTGCGATTTTGCTGGCGCACGCAATTTTATGGCTTGACATGTTTGGTGTCTATTTACCCGACGTGACCCCGTTTTTTATGTTTTACCAAAAATATGGGTAAGAATAGATGTTTTATAAACATAACTTAGGGAAACTGTTTTTTTTTTTAATTTACTGTACTTTTTTCATTATATACTAAAAAATA
>NW_017306901.1:851801-858724 GCF_000935625.1 Nanorana parkeri | reverse complement strand
CTATCTGTCCCCAAAAAATGTTAACATAAATTGCAAGGCTATAGTCCGGTGACAAAAATGTCACCAGTCATGCTGACTGGTGACATTTTTGACTGACTGGTGAGACCCCCTAAAATTTCTCCAGCCCTGTCTATAAGTATATGTTTGTAGATTGCCGTTACTAAACATTTCTAAATGGTGTGTTTGTTGTTATTTTAAAGATATGGGTAAAGGTGCACTTTAAGCAAATACACAATTGTAAGAATTGTAGCTGTAATAATAATAATAATATAAAAACAGCAAAAGCTATTGCCTGAGGAACCTTCCGAATTTAACATTTCCAGCAATTTCAGATTTCTGGTACTTTGCTTGGCTCTGTGACTCTCCTACATCACTACGGGACACAGTAGTGGAGCAGGGGCTTGAGGTTCAAATCACTGAGTACAGTGGAGGACCAGGATTGTCTCCACTGGCGATATCCTGCTCCTGGTGTATAGTCTAAAGCTTCTGGAGGAGACAAGAGAAAATATTTTGTTATCTCCCTTGTTCATTGCACGCAGATGGAACAAATAAACATGAGTCACCACAGGTATTATAGTAAGCCTAAAAGAGAATGATTGCGCTGCTATTATTGCTGCATTTAATTAATTTCTGTGGTAGCTGAAAAGTAAATTTCTTACTTTAGTTTAAGGCCTCAACATAAAGTGTAGAGTGCTAGTTATAGAGTCAGGCAAGTACTAGTCTAAAGCTAAATGTGGGCTATGGTGGTCTCAGGCACTGTACTGTCATGGGAGTCTCCACATCTGTAAAGAATATTATTTCAAAAAGAGTAAACACACCCAAGCTCTCTTAAAGAAGGTATTCATATGTTGTACAATATGTATTCAATTAAAGAACATTTGCTTAAAGTTTCTGACAATCACACATGCTATGTGTTAATATGAAATGATCATCAAAGTACCATTTCTTAAAAATAAAATACATTTATCACATTAGGGTCCTGTAGGATCTGTACTAAGCCAGTAAAAACACCATCAGAGCTTACCAGGGAACAATAAAACACTGTTAATAGGATGTCAGTTGAAAATAACTTTTGAAAAGTATGCAAGCAGTCCTCCTAGCCCTCATAGACGACTTTTTTATATATTGTTTGTGAAGATCAGTGAACAGCTCTGCTGATAAAGGTAATTTTGATGAGACCAGAGTTATACTTTGAGGCCAGAATCAGAGCTGCAGTGTTTATGTCGATGTGCTTTGCAGTAAGAGCCCCTTTCATTTCGGTTACAATGCACCTGCAGCATTTTTTATACTGGAGCGCACCAACCACCATATACAATAGATGATTCACATCTGTCGTTTGCGGTACACGGATTAGGTATTTTTGCATGGGCGTCCCTAGCCTTTTCATTGCCAAAAGGGACGGGGGGGTGTTTGCTGGTGGTGCATGCCAACATGGGGGGTTGCATGGAGCTGGTCAGAAACCAGAGACACAAATCTCCCCACTCAGCTCTTAGCAACCTGGGACCCACTGCCGGCATCCCGCTCAGCTACTGGCAACCAAAGTGTCCTGATCAGCTACTGGTAACCAGTGAGTGGAGTGCGACACTGGCCAGCGCATCCCAGGTTGCTAAGAGCTGGGTGGGGAGATGTGTATGGCCCCTACACATCTCCGTGATTTTATATACTACCAAAGGAAAGCTCTAACTGTTCAAAACATTTTTAACATAAATTGCAAGGCTATAGACCAGTCATGCTGACTGGTGACATTTTTGACTGACTGGTGAGACACCCTAAAATTTCTCCAGCCCTGTCTATAAGTATATGTTTGTAGATTGCCGTTACTAAACATTTCTAAATGGTGTGTTTGTTGTTATTTTAAAGATATGGGTAAAGGTGCACTTTAAGCAAATACACAATTGTAAGAATTGTAGCTGTAATAATAATAATAATATAAAAACAGCAAAAGCTATTGCCTGAGGAACCTTCCGAATTTAACATTTCCAGCAATTTCAGATTTCTGGTACTTTGCTGGGCTCTGTGACTCTCCTACATCACTACGGGACACAGTAGTGGAGCAGGGGCTTGAGGTTCAAATCACTGAGTACAGTGGAGGACCAGGATTGTCTCCACTGGCGATATCCTGCTCCTGGTGTATAGTCTAAAGCTTCTGGAGGAGACAAGAGAAAATATTTTGTTATCTCCCTTGTTCATTGCACGCAGATGGAACAAATAAACATGAGTCACCACAGGTATTATAGTAAGCCTAAAAGAGAATGATTGCGCTGCTATTATTGCTGCATTTAATTAATTTCTGTGGTAGCTGAAAAGTAAATTTCTTACTTTAGTTTAAGGCCTCAACATAAAGTGTAGAGTGCTAGTTATAGAGTCAGGCAAGTACTAGTCTAAAGCTAAATGTGGGCTATGGTGGTCTCAGGCACTGTACTGTCATGGGAGTCTCCACATCTGTAAAGAATATTATTTCAAAAAGAGTAAACACACCCAAGCTCTCTTAAAGAAGGTATTCATATGTTGTACAATATGTATTCAATTAAAGAACATTTGCTTAAAGTTTCTGACAATCACACATGCTATGTGTTAATATGAAATGATCATCAAAGTACCATTTCTTAAAAATAAAATACATTTATCACATTAGGGTCCTGTAGGATCTGTACTAAGCCAGTAAAAACACCATCAGAGCTTACCAGGGAACAATAAAACACTGTTAATAGGATGTCAGTTGAAAATAACTTTTGAAAAGTATGCAAGCAGTCCTCCTAGCCCTCATAGACGACTTTTTTATATATTGTTTGTGAAGATCAGTGAACAGCTCTGCTGATAAAGGTAATTTTGATGAGACCAGAGTTATACTTTGAGGCCAGAATCAGAGCTGCAGTGTTTATGTCGATGTGCTTTGCAGTAAGAGCCCCTTTCATTTCGGTTACAATGCACCTGCAGCATTTTTTATACTGGAGCGCACCAACCACCATATACAATAGATGATTCACATCTGTCGTTTGCGGTACACGGATTAGGTATTTTTGCATGGGCGTCCCTAGCCTTTTCATTGCCAAAAGGGACGGGGGGGTGTTTGCTGGTGGTGCATGCCAACATGGGGGGTTGCATGGAGCTGGTCAGAAACCAGAGACACAAATCTCCCCACTCAGCTCTTAGCAACCTGGGACCCACTGCCGGCATCCCGCTCAGCTACTGGCAACCAAAGTGTCCTGATCAGCTACTGGTAACCAGTGAGTGGAGTGCGACACTGGCCAGCGCATCCCAGGTTGCTAAGAGCTGGGTGGGGAGATGTGTATGGCCCCTACACATCTCCGTGACCAGCTTTTAGTAACCTGGGATGCTCTAGCTGGAGAGGGTGTCGCACAAACAAACACTCTGCTCTACCTGCCACCCCCCCACTTGACCCAAAGAGATGCCCCCTGAGGCAACAGTCTCAGGCTACCTTATTATAGGGACAGCCCTGTGTGTTAGCTTGCCATTCAAAATGAACAGCACTGCAATACACATGGTGGTGTGTGTGTTAATGTGCACTGCGGTTGCTACAACACATCTGATTCAGGTCTTACACTTTCTTGTACTGGTTCAAAATTTCACTCGTCTCACGTCAACTGAACACTTTCTATGTATGGCATACAGCTCCATTTGACAATGCATTTTATCATACTTTGTATAATAGTGTGATCAGCAGATCAGTCTTTATAAATATTTCAGAAAGTAAAATGATTGGAAATAATAATGAAAATTAACATAGAAATATAGGACAGCATGTAGTTGTAGGAGTTTGTGATGCAAACCACAAAGGAAATAAGACAGTTTTATTTAACTGCCTAATTCCTTTATTATTTTTCCACAAGTGTGACATCCAAGAGATTTAAACTCTGGCCTAAGGCATTGGAAATGCAGGAAAAAAAAATAATTCATACTAAACTGGAAAGACAGAAATTGGTATGCTGTGTGAAGAGTGTTTCCCCACATTATAGAGATAGTTGGCATTTGCATTTGAATAGAATGTTTACCTTATTAAACAAAATGTATTATTATGTTAATTGCACAGAACCTGAAAGACATGTGTAACATGTGGATTTCGCACTTAACTGTCTACCCTCCTCCTAGTAACTAATTTCCATTGGCTAAAAAACACTCAAACATGAGAACACTAAAAAAAAAATGTGTATTAAAAACCCCCCCAAAACAAACAAAATAAAGACAAAACCCAACTAAAGACACCAATTCTCAAGTGTGAATGCAAGCTTAGAAAGTGTGCAGAGGTGAGAAGTAACAATTACTAACAAGTACAGTATAACATTTTAGAAAACTACATAAGGGGGGGGGGCAGAAAATATATATATTATTTTATAGCTCCACTGTATTTGGTCATCTTTTTGTTAGCTCGTTTAATTTCAATAATTTTAACAGAAAGCACCAGGTGTCATAGCAAAGAAATGACTAATGAAAAGACAATCCTTTACCTCAAAGAGACCCTTATTACCAGGCTTGCTAAGCAGTATTCCCAGCAGCTCTAATAATATGTCGTAAGTAGTTTAGATTTCTACTCATTCCATTACACAAGTGCACACGTGGCTCTTTATTTAAACCCTTTAAGAGAAAGAGCACTGACTGGAAAGGAAATGTGTAGGCTTTTGGTAGATCACATATCCTGGACCCCTTCTGTGAACTAAGCTAAGATAATATCCTATGTTCATCTTATACAAGCAGAGACTATGAGGGCAACCTTGAAGTACTAATGCAACAAATATGTCAGCTTTATCTTCAAAAGGTGAAACTTCACCACAGTGCCTCAGTGATAAAAATTACGGAATATTTGCTGCGGAAATCAAATATAAAAATAAAAAAAGAAGGGAGAGAAACCGAATCATAGACATATGCCTTAGTTTCTAAATTGGCAACATATCCTTTAACCCTCTCACTGCCAAGGACTTTTTTGCATGTTATAATCCATATTTTAGACCTGAAATTTACTTAAAACCCCCAAACATATTTTCTGAAAGCAAAGATCCTGTAGAATAAAATGGTGGCAGTTGCAAATTTTTATGTCACACAATATTAGCGCAAATTTTTTTATCAAACCCCAAAATTTTGTAAAGAAAATGTTAATTTTAGAGTCCAAAAACACAATAGAATACTCATTGTAAAATATAAAAAATTAGGTTAAGTAGAGTAAATAGATACCAAACATTCCCAGGTTAAAAGTTGCATGCATGCGTGAGACAGCGACAAAAAAAATGGTACACCAAATTGTCCTTAGGGGACGCTTTAAAAGCCTCTACGGGTCATCAGTTTAGAAATATCTGTGAATTTTAGCACATGCGGCGATAACTAGCAGTTTGTTGTGTATGGGTCTGTATAGCTGCAGGCTGGTCAGGGTGCTCAGGGTGGCCTGTGTCCATCGCCAAAAAAGCCCACAATAGGAACCTGAGCATCAGAACTGGACCACAGAGCAATGGAAGAAAGTGGGCTGGTCTGATGAATCACGTCTTTGTTTACACCATGTACATCATGGCTGGGTGCGTTTGTGTTGCTTATCTGAGGAAGAGACACCAGAATGCACTATCGGAAGAAGGCAAGCTAGCGGGGGCAGTGTGATGCTTTCATGTGGATGTTACTTTAACAGTAGATGTACTGTACCTAAACATTGTTGCTGACCAAGTCCACCCCTTCATAGAAATGGTATTCCCTGATCGCAGTGGTCTCTTTCAGCAGGATAATGTGCCCCGCCACACTGCAAAAATGGTTCAATGGTTTAAAAGGGACATAACAATGAGTTTGAGGTGTTGACTTCCAAATCCTCCAGATCTCAATTTAATCAAGCATCTGTAGGATGTGCTGTAAAAAAAAAAAGTCTGATTCATGGAGGCCCCTTTTTGCAACTTATAGGACTTAAAGGATTTGCTACTGATGGCTTGTAACTAGATACCACAGCATACCTTCAGAGGTCTATTAGAGTCCATGCCTCGCAGGGTCAGGGCTGTTATGGCGACAAAAGGGGAACCTACTCAATATTAGGCAGGTGGTCATAATGTTATGGGCAATCTGTGAATATAAACCCTAATAATTAACTTCTTATTTACACCCTTTTGGTCTGTAAAATATACATTTGAAATTGTTTTGTAAAAATTTGTTCCATAAGTGCAAAAAAAACCTGTTGATCGTGCCAGAACTTCATAGTTGTCGAGTGTCTTGTGTGCATTACGTAAAGGAGAGTAATTTGCCCCTCCAGTCCTTGTCTTGGGACTACAGAATGATCAGCCTTTATGTTGTGGAGATTGGGAAGTAGGTGGGTCTGAGTAGTTTGGCAGAGAAGACTGGGCAGGGCTGATACTACTCAAGTTCACAAAAATGCTGTGTGTTATCGGCCCACAACAGGAGCAGCATTGTATGCATTTCTGGCAAATCATTTTTTTTTTCTTTTTTCTTTTAGACACAAACCTTTAAAATTTCATAACATACAGAAAACAGAGCAAACAGCGAGAACAAAAGGTGAAACACCAAAGTCCAGTAAGCAAAAAAAAAGCCATGTAACCTCTTGCAGAGGAAGAAACCTTGTGGCAAGGAAAAACTAAAAAACATATGCAAGACAACCAAATGGGATCCATCTTCATTAGTCAATAGCAAGGCTAGATAGAAGTAGTTACAAATGGAAATCACAGAAAACCATGTGGTAGCGGGCCAGAGTCAAGATAAGAGCCTGGTGGGGAGACCACATACTCAATCATCATGTATATAGAAAGTCAAAAAACACCCCTGTTCATGGGAGAAAACTCCCAAGCTATAGAGACATCTGGACAGTCCGTCACCACAACCACACATAACTATGCCATGAGGAAAAGACGAACAAAAACAAGACTAAGATACAAAACATACGAGACAGGAGGAGGAGACAAAGGATGGGGGGGGGGGGGGGGGGG
>NW_017306901.1:813116-851117 GCF_000935625.1 Nanorana parkeri | reverse complement strand
GGGGGGGGGGAGGGACCCCCTTCCCCAGCAAACTCCAGAACGAAAAACTAGGGAGAAAACCAGGGGCAAAAATTAAGGGGACTCCACCCTAATGAAAGGACTCCCCTCTCAACTGAGCAGGGGGGGTCCAACCAATGAAGTATTTTTTATGTTCTTGCAGGGTCTTCACGTGTATGAAACATGGAGAAAGGTACATGTATTGCAGAGATGTACTGCCTATGCATTTTTTTTTTGCCCCCACACACACTTTAAGGTAAATCAATCATTACTGCAATTCAAATACGGTTGGTTTGGATGCATGTTATTCTTACACTGCTGTATTTAGCACCTAAAGGCTGTCCAGGTTTACTTTTACTAGCAATGCTTTTTGAGGATAGCTGGCAATAATCAAGTTGTATGGGGGATGTTAGACACTACTAGACATGTGCACTGCCAAAAAATTCGTTTCGTTTCGTTTTAAATTCAGATTTGTGTTATTTCGTTTTTCAGGATTCGGGTGTGAAAGTCAATTCGGATTCGGAATTCGGATGAAATTCGGTAGCGTTAGTACGAACGTTCGTTTCGTTTTCTGTTCTTATTCGTTTCTTATTCGTTTCGTTCGTTTGCAGCAAAAGTGACATTTGAGGGGGAAAAAATATTTTTCTCCTTCTCTAATGTCACTTTGCTCCAACGAACGAAACGAATAAGAAACGAATAAGAACATAAAACGAAACGAACGTTCGTACTAACGCTACCGAATTTCGGAAATGGAAATTCGGATTCGTTATGTGTGTAATTCGGATACATCCGAATGTCCGAATTTCCGAAAATTCGTCCGAATTTCGATTCGGAACGAATCGCACATGTCTAGACACTACTTAATTGTTCATTTCCCATGAGGAAAGGAAACAAATCATTGCTCCGCTGGGGAGAGCAGCGGGGATCCAGAGAAGCGGCGGGAGGAGAGGACATGCCGATCTACCAGTGATCGCTACGCGATCGACTGGTAGATCGCGATCGACCTTGTGGGCACCCCTGCTCTACATAGTTGAGAAACATAACGCAGGAACCATTCTTAGAGGAACCCTACAAAACAGATAATGGAGACCGTAGGTATAAGTCACTTATTAGTTGCTCCTATTTATGGTGTGTAAAAAAACAATACAAATAATACCCTTACAGTGGGGCTACCCTCTTCTCCAGCTTGTGGATTGTCCCTCAGCATCCTCGCATAAAATGCAGGGAAAAAAAAAAGTCAGTGGGCCTCAAACCACCCGGAGCGTGGGGCTGGGATGGGGGGGTCACAACACGCCAGGGAGAATAAAACAACTGCTTGTAATACTTTTTGTTAGCGCACAATACCACAACACGATGATGTGAAAATGACTTAAAGGAAGACTAAAGGAAATTGCCATGTCTGTGCATTGGAACTGTCCAAAGCACCTGGTGTGAACAGACCCTTACATAAAGGAATAGATTGAATCATTTCTGATTACAAATACCTGTGGCATGGCTTTCCGACATGCTGCCTATAACAAATCTGGAAAGATTTATCATAATCCTTAACACTACAATTTAGGGCACAGATGTATTCTAGTAAAGAAAATAACTAAGTGAATGCCAGGGCAGAACAAGCACTGAGCAGAATGATGTGTACTTTGGCAGCTCAGCCCCAATCTCATTCACTTTAGGACTACACATGTGTTCAGCACCTTGGACTACATGTGCTACATGCCAAATGTAGATTTTGTTACTGTACTCTCTGGCATTGAAGGAGTAGTGTACTAACTTGTCAACATAGACAGGTTTCCGGCAGATAGAGGTCACTAAGCACACAGTGGAGGCCTTCATACATTATGCCTGCATATGGAGATGCTTCAAAAGGACCATTGCTCACAAGAAAAGCATAAAGGGCATGTCAGAAGGGCAATTTGGAACAATTCTTTGTGGTTACAAATTGATAATGCTAGTGATATAGTTGCAAAGTGAGGTTTATGCAGCTACAGGTCAAATGCATGCTGCATCAATTCAAACTGCACTCCTTCAGTGATTTGTAGCTAAGCCATAAAGGTGAATGCAGAACGACTGTCACTGAAAACCTTGTCACAGACAAGAAATGCTGCACAAACACAATTGCTGAGAGACCGGACTACAAATCACTGTAAAATTAGCGAGTCTGTGAATAACTTTGATTTCCTTAGTGAGAAATGGCTCAAAACAGAAAAAGAAAATCACTGCAAATAAACTGCCAATCTGACATAACCCTTTAAGAGATGTCTGCCTGTGTAGTAACATCTAGAGCAGCCTTTCTCAAGCAGGGTGCTGCGACACCCTGGGGTGCATTATTTTTATGTCAGAGGTGCCTTCAAATTTTTGCACAAGGTCATGTCTTTTCATGACGCAGGCGACCCGACACCAGCACCATGGAAACCCATGATGATAACCCAGGGCGGGCTGAATCCAGGACCTCCCCATCATTCAGAGGAGGACAGAAGTCAGCCTCAGTGCTAACCTGCTCTGCAACACCACCTTTTTTCCCCCCTAGTGTTCCTCGTTAAAAAAGGATAACAGACTGGTATAGATTTGGGGGGGGGGCTTAAGTCATTTTATACAATTTTACATTTATGTTTTTTACATTTTAGACAGGGGTGCCTCGTGATTTTGCAAGGGTGCAGTGATGAAAAGAGGTTAAGAAATGCGCAGTAAGAATGTGCAGAATTGCCAGTAAGAATATGTGCCTATATATCTTTGGCCCGTGTTAGTACCATAATCTTAAAACCAGGACATGCCTCATGAAGTAAAACTGTTTTTAAAGCTTGCATCTTCAAATCTTAATGTGCATCTTTGTCACTTTAATACCTCCCTCTCTAGCTGCACATGCTTTCCTATTCTTTTCTTCTCCATCGCCCTGTTCAGCTGCCAGGAGCACAGCGATGGGTTAATTATCAAACATCAGCTATATCACTTAAGTGAGACACATGCTCCTTCATATCCAGAAGTACTGGGTTTTTTCTTTGTGGCTGAATGGATTGGCATTGGGGGAAAGGCAAGGCAAGTAATGGGCATGGTCAAGCAAAGGTCTGCTCTAAGTCACCCAGCAAAGGGTATTACTTCAACGGCAAATGTCTTATTAAACCTGGGTAGAAGTAAACAGTCCCAACCAGATTTTTTGCCCCAAATTGTTTGGATGATCAGGACCTTCGTATGTGTACATGAGAGATCATGGTTTTATAGGAATGTGCTAATTAGATCGAAGTGTAAAGGTGCCCATACACTGCACGATTATCGTACGATAATCGTATGCGATCGGTTTTTCGTACGATAATCGAGCAGTGTGAACGGAGACGTGCGACCGTTTCTACTGTACGGTCGCACGTCTTCTGTCGAACCAGCATGTTCGAAAACCAGCCGGGAATCGTACGATTCTCGGCTGGTTAGAACGGTGCTCGGAAGATAAATGCTGAACGGGCCGGTGTGCGCACACGCACACTGCCCGTTCAGCATTGCGGTCATCGGAAGCCCGCCCCTCAGGGGGGTGGGCTTGCGATGATCGAGAGTGCGATCTGCCTGTCCAAGATAGGCAGATCGTACGTTTTTTTAATCCCTTTACAACCATCGCAAGACTAAAGTCTTGCGATGGTTGTAGAGTGTATGGCCACCTTAAGGGTGGCTTGGCACTTTATATCGTCATGCACCTCTCAGTTCAGATTACTTGATTGGTTCCATAATGAATGCACTAAGATATGGGTTACACCTGAGAAAGTTCTCATTGCTCTGAGTCTCCCATCTCTTCCAGGCACTCCTCATTCCTTTTGCCCTTCTAAAGACTCCTTACCTTTACAGATTCAATCTGCCTTGCACATCTGGGACTCCTATGTGGCTAAGGGGTTACTTTATTTCTTCTCTATTCCTTTGGTTACCTTGTCTGTGAACCAAATGTTTCCTCCTGCATTAGGTCAGCTTCATTTTTTAAAATGGTGTAGCATAGACAACGTTTCAGTGGCCCAAGCATTACAGGGCGGGGATCCCTCTTTACTGGCACAACTTTCCTTCAGTGTCATAATCAGCGCACTGCGTGGTTGGAATATTTACAACTCTCCCACTTTGTACAATCTCCTTCTCCAATGCCACTCCTCACCAGACCTCATATGACTTTTGAAACGGTCCTGACACAACCTCGTGACCAAGTGACTCAGCGAGACCTTCCTCATTTTAAAACTCATTGGGAAATGCACGTGAAGAGCTTAACTTGGACAAAACATTAGTTTTTACTCACCAGGCTTCTGTTTCCTATCTAGATGGTACTTATGTCTAGCCCCCATACATAAATGTGACCCCTTGATTTCCACCTTATGTCGGCCTGCTCGAGGGAACCGGGGACAATGTTGCATATTTGGGGTACACGTACAAAGGTGATCCCCTTTTGGGACAATGTTCTCAACGTGTATCATAGTATTACTGGAGATGTCATACCTAACCTTCCCCAAATTACATTGCTGTCTATGATACCAGGTACATGTAAACAAAACAAACAGGGATTACTACGTCACTTTCTATGTGCTGCACGCACAGTTATCGCTAGGTGTTGCCGTTCTCCGCACACCCCTCGTATGTCACACCAGGTGTGTGAAATAGACTCTGTCAGATGGAGGAGGCAATCAAGGGAAAGGGGCACTAACAAAGTATTTTCACTCACTGGTCTTCTTGGATTTATTACGGGAAAACCAATGTTTTTCAATCATTTCTGTGACTTATGTACTTACTAAGATTTTTGCTGTGTTATGGGCGAAGAGAGAGGTTATTCACCTTCCTCCCTTCCTCCTTAACCCCCCCCCCTTGTTTCCCCCCTTTACAATTATTTCTATAGTTATTCCCATATCAGATTTAATTACAATCTGCTGCCATCCTAATTACATCTATAGCTCTATTTCAGTTTGTGATATTTTCGGAATTCACCATGCCACATATATGGATATATACGTTTTCTTACTATTTCATATAACTTGTTTTTTTATTATATTTCATTTTACATGTTTCTTTGACATCTATATGACTCTGTAATTCACGTTATTTTTCTTAATAAAATATGATTAAATATAAACCTGGGTAAAAACTATAGTAAAGTGATGGTCTCCCTAATCTGTCAGTGTGAAAAATTGGGATTGCAGTCCCCTGATGCAGCGCTACCACGAGGGTGAGGGTGATTGGGTGTGGATTTTTTACGCTAGGTGTGCAGCTTCTTGGAATGCGGAACGGGGTGTCCGACGTATGTCAAAGAGAACAAAAAATGGGGATAGAAGCGCTACTACCATAAGTAATTGGATTTATGCAAAAGTGAAAGACTTACCAAAAAGTAATAGCTGATGCGATATCATCGATGAGGGGTGGATGGATGGGGAACCTCCACTGGTGGGGATTATGAGCAATCAATTGTGCTTGTGGGAAGGTCAGGGGGAATTGAGGGTTTGGGGGGTGCAAACAACATTCACCTGCCCACATTTGCCTTCTCCCCGAGACTCAGCGCTCGTCGCCCCGGGCGTCCCTGCTCGCACCCTCGAGCGCTGAAGTCACACCACTCCCACTGACTCTCCCGGCTCTGCCGCCTGCAGTGTCCATCTCCTGGCAACCGCCTATCACAACATTCTCCGCTCTCTGTGCCCGCCCGCCTCCAGCCGTCCTCTCCCCCTGACACACAGCTTGTTGTCTCGGGCTGGCTTGCTCGTGCCCTCGAGCGTTGGAGTCTCATCACTCCCATCAGCGATTCATTGCTGGACACCTTGGTCTCCATCCCAGTCTCTTACCACCCCCCGCGCACACCCGATCCGTCCAGTGCATATGCCCACAATGACCTGACACTTCCAGCCGCCAGACCCATCACCCTTAAGCAGCAACACAGTGCACACCAGCTGCACCATACCCCTCTCAGTCCCAACAGCATCCAACAGCCCATGTCCACCCGTGCCTGTCACCCCCCTCCCATGCATTAATCGGACCTAGGCTCCCACCACCATCCAGCCCCCCCCAAACCCTCAATTCCCCCTGACCTTCCCACAAGCACAATTGGTTGCTCATAATCCCCACCAGTGGAGGTTCCCCATCCATCCACCCCTCATCGATGATATTGCATCAGCTATTACTTTTTGGTAAGTTTTTCACTTTTGCATAAATCCAATTACTTATGGTAGTAGCGCTTCTATCCCCATTTGTTGTTCTAATCTGTCAGTGTGTCTGTTTGAACATTGCCATTAATACATTACGCTACATTTGTATTTACCATTTTCGAAAGCCCAATTGAACCTTTAAACAAATTCCAGGTGCATCAAAGGTGTTGAATGTCTTGCAAGTAATTTTCTTTCTAAAGCAACCACAGTCTGGGTAGAAAAGCCTGTACCCTTGACCAAGAGCTGCAGAGTGGGACGCTTATTCTCTTTGGGAATGCATTAATAGTTATGCAGAGGTCTGACATGACCCGTAAATAGTCAGACCTATAGTTATGCAATTAGCATCTTTAAGTTTGTCTCCTTTGTTTTAAAAAGGCTGCTCAGTATATAGCGCGCTGTTGCCCGTTATATACTGAGAGCACCGCAGCCGGAACGGATCCCGACAATGCTGTCGAGATCCACCCATCTGTGTGAGTGACAGCTGGCTCTGCCTTTCTAGAGACTGACAGTCACCGCTCCCTGCAGGGTGATGATCGGAAGCGAGTGACGGTATGTGTTCGCTCACTTCCCGAACTATAGAACTTCCCAAACGATTGTCACACATCGGCTCGAACTAGAGCTGCAACAGTTAATCGATTTAGTTGATTAAAACTGACTACAAATCCCAGCAATAATACATTATATACAGTGCAATGCAGAATAACCCCAGCTACAGAGGACTACAAATCACAGCAATAGTACATTATAGTATAATGTACTATTGCTACATTCCTCTATAGCTGCTGGTATTCTGCACTGCGCCGCTGTATAATGTACTATATTGCACACCACACTCCAGACCATACTTCCACCGTGCCAAGCTTGCTCCCGTGATGGACTACAATCTCAATAGAAACTAGTAGTCCATCACTGGAGCCCTTTTTTTTGTTTATCCGATTAGTCGATTAATCGAACTTAATAATCGGCTAACTAATCGATTATGAAAATAATCGTTAGCTGCAGCCCTAGCGCGAACTAAGAGGCTGATTGAAAAATCACTCACCTCATAGTTCTCCTTTAAGCTGAAATTTATAACGTGTAACTCATCCTATATCAGGATGCTACATTTAAAGTGGAAGCAAAAACATTTTTCCATTTTGGAGAGGACAAGGGAAGGTTATAAGACCTGCCAGTTATGTTTTTTTCTTGGACTGCCAGTTTTGTTTTTTTCTTCAGAAAGGGAGTGGAAATCCCTCCAAACTATGAGAAACTCCAGTTATCACCCAACTCAAAATTTGGGATGTTCTTTCACTTTTGGTGATAAGTGACCAGGACAAAAAGGGTGAATTTCCTTAACCCCTTCATGACGGGAGACGTACAGTGTACGTCCCGTCACAAAGTGGCTATATGACTGGCCACGTACACTGTTACGTGCCGAGTTATATTAGCCTCTGTAATGCTGGTAACTGCTGATTCTCAGCCGTTCCAGTCATTAATGAATGCCTCACTATTGAGGCCTTTACATTCAGATACGGGTTCGCTAAATAGCGATCCTGTATCCGACAGCTGAAGATAGCAGAGGTAGCAGTGACTCACCTCTCTGCTATTCGTTTTGACAGCTGGAGAGCCTGGCCCGATGTTAAATGATACATTTCAACCACTAGATACAAAATGTATCTCTTGAGTGAAATGTATCAGTTTTGATCGTCTAGGAACGATCAAAGACCTTTAGTGAGATCTGATTCTGACATGCTGTCAGGATCAGTCTCTAAAGTTATTATTAGCTGTATCTAAGCTCGGAGCAGCCTGATAATAACTAAAAAATGTAAAAAGTTAATTTATTAAGCAGTCATAGTGATTTCTTGATATAAACTGACAAAAAAAAAATATTTTTTTTTTACACTTATTTTTTTTACAAAGTGTAAAAAAATAAAAGTGTACAAAAAATTAGGAAAATAAAACGTTTATATATAAATATATTTGTATACTATAATTATTAAAAAAATTCTAAAAAAAATAATAATAATCAAAACTTGCTGCTGTGGAAGAATCACACAGCAAAAATGTAAAAATGTTAAAAGTGTGTCAGTCATTTAGGAACAGAAACTAAAAACTAGCTCAGTCATGAAGGTGTTAAAGGAGAGCAGAAAAAAAACCTGACAGATTTTCTAATCCCTCTCCACTCAATACAAAACTAAAAAAAAAAAAAAGTTTTTGCTTCAGTTCTACTTTAAGGCTTTAAATCAGACCGGCAACTTCTGTGTGGTGAACCATAGTTATATATTGAATGTTTGTTTTTATAAAACAAAAACTGTATATGTATAAGAAAAAACAAACAATGTACTGAATTACTAAAGTAATATGTACTGAATATACATTTTAGTGTCATTTTAAAGAGTCTGAAACAGCTGCAAAAACTGTCTCCATTGTGGTGGTCACAACCTTTCCCCTTTCTGTTTAGTACTTTTACAAAGATTGAACTCACCTTGCAATATTCATCAATGGGTATTAGACGCCTCACTGCTACATCACGTATGTGACTTCTCCGGAACAGGATTTTTCCTAAAGGAAAAAAAAAAAAGAAAAGTTAGATCTTCTATAACCAATATCTATGAACAGGTTCACAGTTGTTCCACCTCAGACTGATCCTGCCAGTAGATCCATTATTATTCCACCAAGTCAAGTTGGCCAGCAAACTTTTCACTCACAAGTTGGGACAAAACATTTACTTGAATGCATTTTTAAGATTTAACTCCTGAGTTCAGTGTCGCTTTAACAACATTTTCTCGTCAACTGGCTGGTACAGTGCAATACTGCAGCTGTTGACACAATCTGTTTATTTTTACATTACTTCTAACGTATGGGAATATGATCCTGGGATACTGGATGGACTACTCCATTTCTTTTGTTATCATACCATGGCCTTTAGTATTGGTTTATGTTAAAAAATCTGAGGGTTTAAGGTCACTTTAAATTCAGAAGCTCTGACTATCTTCCAAATAATTACATTCTAGAGTTAGGTAATAAAGAGATTTTTCTTTCAGTTGCAGTATGAATGAGAAACACCCATGCACTCATGTCTTCTGCTTTTGTTGGCTTTTCCATCCACTTACTGGACTCAAGCCCTGCTCTGTTTTTCAATATGTTAATTTGCTCCCCCACACCTACACCAAAATGAAAGTTGAACTTATTTTTTAGTTTTGGATTTAGTGTGGAAGGGTTAGAAGTTCTGTAAGGTTTTAAGCGGAAATTTGCTCAATGGGTGCACATGCTGCAAGAACCCCAACAAGGGTTCTAACTCTTCCCCAATTTACTTAAAGTAACACTCTAAGTTTGCCCATTTAGGGCAAAGTGACAGTGTCTGCACATATCCCCCTCCCCACCCCACCCCACCCCCCATACATGTATACTTATCCTGTTATGCTCCCTCACAACCTCTCCACACAATAAGAGCCTATGGTAACAGAGTGTGGTTTTTGGGTATGGTGGAAAATGTAATTTCCCCTATATTATAGTGCTTAGGTCTAAGTAGCCAATCACCAGGACAAAACACTGTCACCTGGGGTGGGGTGCCCTGATGTCTTCCCCTTTTCTAATCTTTAACACCAGTATTTAAGAAAGGTGGGGGATGCTGTGGGGAGTTGGTAAGGAAGTGTGGCTGGTAAGCATACAGTACATGCCTGGGGAGGGTGGTCTATGTGCAAGCACTGGCATTTAGCTCTGAATGGGCAAAGTGACAGTATCTCTTTAAAATACTTGATTTGCAGTCTTAATTGCAATCTCTATAGGAAGCGAGGGGAATTATTTCAAAGTACTTCAAAGAGAGCCATACAAAACTAAATCGAATCTCATTCTATCCTAATCTAAAAAAACAAAAATATCCAGCCTCTAGTCTTTAGAAAAAAAAAAAAGCGGGACTGAGGTTTAGTATGACGGGCAAGGTTGGCTTACAATGTTTTTGGTATGGTTTTTAAATACCAAAAGAAAAAAAAGGTATCAGGTCTGCATGGTTCATTGTACAGGCAAACTTCTAGGATTTTTTCATGTTGAGCATTAAAAAAAATGGTTTACCAAAGTCTCAAGATTTGTTCTCGTTATCACACATGCTTCACCAATGCAATTTTAAAACTTGAATTAGAAGACAAATATAATGGGGTATTCAACAAATCATGCCAAACATGAACAATCTTTTCCTAACACAACTATACACTAAGAATAGTTTTGGAAGAAGACCAAATCAAATATTAGAAACTGCTA
Organism: Nanorana parkeri; assembly: GCF_000935625.1. Lineage (NCBI taxonomy): Eukaryota > Metazoa > Chordata > Amphibia > Anura > Dicroglossidae > Nanorana > Nanorana parkeri. Next base: position 840,741 of record NW_017306901.1, on the reverse strand, counting down.
AAAAATCAAGTAAACACAACTGCAGTTTAAAGAGTATTTCTTAGCAACAAGTAAAACTCCACATACTTTATCTGTAAACCTTTAATTGTACTATACTTAGAAAGGCCAATCAAATCCCCTTTAATCCGAACTTCAGGCATATTTACGATATTATAACATTCCTGCTAATGCAGTTATGCAATCATTAAAAAACACTACCTATACTTTTAAATACAACTATTTAAGTACAGTATTGCAATTTTATTTTGAAATAACCCTCTTTAAAAAGGAGAATTATGAGGCGAGTGATTTGCACTCAACCTCATAGTTCGAGCCGACGTGTGACAATGAGACTGTCACAGGTTGGCTCAATAGATCTGGGACGAGAGCGAACACATACCGTCGCTCGCTTCTCGATCATCTCCCTGCAGAAAGCCGTGACTGTCACTCACGGCTCCCTGCAGGGATTCTCCCCCCTTCCTGCTCCGATCCTCCACTGCTGACTGGCGGAACGGAGGGGGAAGGGGGTGGGTACAGCTGGCTCTGCCTCTAGATAGGCAGAGCCAGCTGTCAATCACGCAGCTGGGTGGATCTCAATGTCGGGATCCGCCCCGGCTGCGGCGGTCTCAGTATACCTCGAGCTGTAGCTTACCCCATAAAAACACTTATCCCATAGTTCTCCTTTAATCCCCCTTGCAGAAGACCTTAGACTCGAAGAGGGAGGGATAGCATTATGAGGCAATCAGATGTGCAACAGTGTGCATGTGCTTACACTGAACATGCAAGAAATACAGGAGAGAGTAAAATGTGCAGCGATATCATGCACCAGTGGCATTGCTGCCCCAGCTTTGTCCAAACGCAAGTTGTTGCTAATCAGCAGAAAGTTGAGCTAATCAGTAGAAAGGTATCATGGCACACTCACAAGTCAGCATGTAAAAAAACTTGTCTCACCATGTGCTCCAAGATGGAGACTCTCATAGTTTAGAGTTAGGACCGCACTATAAGAGGTGCCTTGGCGCGGCAGTGCGGCTTTCACATCCTTTGCAGAAGACGTGTATCCAAACCTCTGTCATTGTCCTTAGTGGTGAGACAAGTTGTTTTACATGCTGGTTTGTGAGTGTGCCATGATGCCTTTCTACTGTTCTACTGTTCAAAGCCCATTTCGTGTGCACCTTGCTGTATAGTTGGTGGCAAGTTGTTGAGTGTGTTTGTCATTTGTTTTGCTAGAAAGTTGAGCTAGTGACATTATTGAAATTCAGTAGAGAAAAGTCAGCTCTATTGTCCGACAGAGCTGTTGGACTTTGCAAAGAAAACAACTAAACAACTACCAGATTAGCATGTGAATTATACTTGGTTTACACATTACACTTGTTGTGCCTTGTGAATGGTATTCCAACGAACCGTCAGTGCACCACAGTTTATGCATCTGTTGCCCTAGCAAAGATGCTGCCGGAACGATTTAGATCCATTGTGGTGAGTTAGGTAGCCCATTCAAATGAATGGGTTGCCTTAATGCAAGTTAACGTGCCCTGGAATGAATACGCCCATCATTAACTAGAATATGTGCTTTTTCCAGATTAGCATGTGAATTATACTTGGTTTACACATTACACTTGTTGTGCCTTGTGAATGGTATTCCAACGAACCGTCGAAAATTTTCTATGTGAAATTTTACAGGCATCACATAGGTACACATAGCTTAACAGAACACTGATCTTAACTTACACATCAAACCAGTATATCATGTGTTTCAAATGAGGAAGAGTGAAATATGTATGTTACTTAATATTTTACTTAATGGTTCCCTTAATTTCGCCCCTACCATCAATAGCAAGATAAAAGCTGTACATTAGTTGACATTTTTCAACTTCCATCTGTGTAAGTAAAACTGACAAATTTATTTATTTAAAAGCAGCAGACCCGAGTCAGATCCTATAAGTTATTCCTTCCTGCCTTAGGTTTATTTATACTATACTCTAAAGAAATTCTTGCACAGACACATGTTTTCATATATTTCCATTACCGAGCACAGCTTTGATTCATTCATTTTGTCTTTTCTAGGATCAAACATAAAACAAACAGCTAGTAATACTAGCTACATAAACCTGGTCATACATGGAGGTATGCAATCATACAGAAATCAATAATCTGACCTTGTGACAAATCTCTTTTCTCCCTGATATGTACATATGACTATTATTAATTACTACCTATGAGATTGCTTTTATTGTGCATGGTGGTTTCATTTTTGCAGTAAACAGTTCATGAAAATCTTATTCCGTGCAAATTATCTGTAAACAGAGATTTTAAATTTAACTAAAATGTCATTCATACACCTTTACATTTCTTATAATTGTGCAACACTAAGGGCCTACTGCCTTGCTACCAAATGCAGTAATGGGAATATATGAAAAAGTGTCTGCGCAACAATTTCTTTAGAATATAGTGTGCCCACTTACCATTACCACAAGCAGCATCTCGTGCTTCCCTGCCACACGCAGCACCTTCTGCTTCCCTGCCACACGCAGCACCTTCTGCTTCTCTGCCACACGCAGCACCTTCTGCTTCCCTGTCACACGCAGCCCCTTCTGCTACCCTACTACACGCAGCCCCTTCTGCTTCCCTACTACGCGCAGCAACTTCTGCTTCCCTACTACGCGCAGCAACTTCTTGCTTCCCTACTACGCGCAGCAACTTCTGCTTCCCTACTATGCGCAGCAACTTCTGCTTCCCTACTATGCGCAGCATCTCATGCCTCAACAGACACCATGGGTATTGTTTCACATTCTGCCTGTCATGGGTTAAATAACTAAAGCTCACTGGGGCCATGATCAAGTTAGGTAGAGAGCATATAGCAGGACCATGTTAGAAAACAGGGAATATGCTTAATAAGTCTCAACACAAAACACATTTTAAGTGCGATTTCCATGCATTTTCTTCCTTTTCCTTTTTGTAATTTCTGGTCTCCATTTTGTGGGTTGTGGATCTGGTCATGCTTGTAACATTGTAGATTCCTGGAAATAAACCTTTTTACATCGAGCTCCTGGCTATTGAGTGTGGCTTTACATATATTGGATTACTGGTGACGGCTGTGGTGTGTCTGTCTGCCAGCACCTGGCATTTTGGATTGGACTGATGATTCAGGGCATATGCATGTGAGCAGTGTCCTTTTCGCAATCTTTTCTATTGTGTCTGTGTTAGTTGCAAATATTTACATGCGACTAGAAAAACGCAGGGAAATGTATCAAAACTGGAGCAGACAGAATCTAGCGCAGATGTGCAACTAATCAGCTTCTCTCTTTCATTTTCACAGCTTAACTGAACTGAAAAGAGAAGCTGATTGGTCACCATGGGCAACTGCTCCAGATTCTGTCTGCTACAGTTTTGATCAATTGCCTCGATTGTATTTACTGCTTTTTTAGCATGCTTTCTATGCATTGCTAATAATTAAAATGTAAAATGCTTTTTTACTAAAAAATACAACACGCATCAAGCAAGATTTTTCAAAAACGCAATGCACTGCCTTCAAACACAATGCACTGATGTGAAGAGCTTTATAAATGGTAACGAGTTATAATATATAACATAAAATGGTAACAAGTTTTCATTCACTTTTAGTGTTCTGTGATCATGCGTTTTAGCACACAGGAAACACAGTGGTGTGAACAGGTCCTAAACAGTGTGATAATTTAAATTGAAGATTTATTAGGGCAACTTTGCCATAAAAAAATAAAAGTTTGCTTGCAATTTTTAATCAACAAAAAGTAATAAAGTATTGAAATCAAATTATGAACTAGATAGGTCACAAACATTGAGGGCCGGTGCACACCTAGGCAAAACCCCACCGCGTGGCAATCGTGCAGGATTCCGTGCGGATTGCCACGTGGTCAGGAGCCGCCCAGGTGTGCACCGACCACGCTGTGGGTGTCATTATTTCCCAATGGCACCCCAGTCGCGCCGGGCGGATCGTGACTAAAACAGCTGCGTGTCATGCATCGCAGAAAAAAGGTACATGTAAATTTTTCTGCAATACACGCCTAGCTGTTTTAGCCGCGATCGTGTTCGGAAGCACGGGCGGAATCGCGGCGTGATCCGCCCAGCGTGACTGGGGTGCCATTGGAAAACACTGGCACCCACAGCACAATCGGTGCACACCTGGGCGGCTCCTGACCGCGCGGATTCCTGCACGATTGCCGCAGGGTGGGGTGTCGCCTAGGTGTGCACCGGCCCTAAGAGTCACAGACAGTGATGATACATAATTCCAGTTTCCCCTAAACAATCCTCTGACTCTCTTCCTCTTCTCATCTGCAGTGATCATTCAGGTTTGGACACATGTAAAACATAAATGATCTATTCCAAACGGATTCAGCTGCTGGGGCTGGTAAACATATAAAATGTCAATTTAATGTATTTCTGTATCGTGGGAATTGAAATAGTTCTGTATTTTATCACGCCTCTCAAATAGTTGGTTGTGTTAGTATGATTAATTTTTAGCTGCCAAAGCTGTTCTATAGCAAGCTAATGTTTTCCATATATATTTGGGAGAATGGGAAAGCCTATGTCCTAATTTCACCTCCACTCCTGTTACAAAGGCAAACAATGTCATCAATCCAGACACTACAGGAACACTCCAGGGTCAGGACAGCAATGTGCTCATAGTTCATTTTTTGACAGTGGACAATGGTTGCTTCATTGTACATTTTAACTATTTAAAGGGAAATCTGACTTTGAAAATTGATAGCTTACTATGAAGCATTTTTTTATGCTGCACATTTAAAAAAAACAATACTTCTAGGTATTAACATTTACAATTTAGCTTATAGAATTCATAAAATTAAAACAAATCTTTAAAAAAATTAATGAATCTTCATTACATGAACCACTATACAATTAGGCTGACATTTGTGGTCCAGTTTGGCCACCTCATTGCTTTAGCATTACATACAATAACTTCGTAGATATGAACCAGGAAAAGAAATCCAGTTACGAATCATGATTTCCGTATTCCTACACGAGCTGCGCTATTAGTTAGCATGATGGAAAGGAGTGCTGGCCAGATGGACATCATTTCTGAAGGGCTTTCATGCCAAAGAGCTACCAGTTTCAGTAATATGCGACATTCCATTCCAAAGTAGTCAAATTGGTTTACCAAGTTAAAGTAGAATTGATGCCAAAGCGTTTTGTTTTTTTTTTATTTGGGATAGAGTCCCCAGCGTTCTCTTGTCATCTGCATCACAGTGGGAAGTTTTCCCTTCACCTTCTATCCGATAACCACAGCAGAAAGAGAGAGTAAATACCTCCAAAGAGAGGGAAGATTGGTATTGGAAGATTTCTTATTCATTCCTTTTCTGGTAAAAACACAGAATTTGGTATTTTCTTTTACTTCCAATGATAACGTTCACCAGGACCCCAATGGGGACACAGACAAGACATGACAAGTGTTCTATTCCCTCTCCACTCAAACCAGAACTAAAAAAATTATGCACTTTAAGTTAATGGCTTCAGCAATCCCCTAATTGTAGACATAGTCCTGCTTATTTAATTTAAGGAATGCTTCTTCAAAGTAGATGAATACCTGTATGATGCCTCCAATGCCCAAATCTATTAAAAAAAAAAAAGCCTTTAAAAAGGCGCCCGCTTGCATCCTTAGATAATTTTCACTGCACCCAAGAATCCCAAAAACCGGGGAGTGGTGGGGTGGGGGTTAAATAGACTATATCTGCCTTCTACCATCCTCCACACCTTCCTACTGGTTAACAATTTTTCTCACTAACCAACAAAAAGAGAAACATGCTGAAGATGGGTGCAGTATGATATTTGTAACCTGGGTTTTGGCTAGTCTGGGGCAGAGTAAGATTATCGAAAGGTGTGAACAAGCACTGCTAGGTCCCTGCTCTAAGAAACGAAGACTGCTAGGGAAGTTAAACCCCCCAAACAAGGTTCACTTTATTTTTAAAATAGTAGGCAGGAATGTGTTCATGGAGCCAGAATGTTCTTATTCTACACAGGTTTCCCCTGGAAGCTGTTGTGCATATTTGCAACCTGGGTTTTGGTGAATCCGGGAGCAGAGTAAAGATTATGTAAAGACACAGACAGATATTATAGTAGGAAGATATTTGTTCATGGAGTTTGCATTTTCCTATTCTGCATGGGTTTCCTCTTTTAGTCCTGTTTCCTTCTTTAAAAAAAAAAACAACACACAACAGAAAGAAAGAAAAATCAATCATGAGGCCGATTATGCTCTTCCTATATCTGGTTTTAGCACATGTGCACATACAGGATATGGTTACCCCAATTGTGGTTCCGCAAGCCAGAAACAACTAGAAATAAAAAGCAGATTTGGTGCTGGATGCTGAAAGGGACTTTCATTTTTTCAGCTTCAACTCCCATTATCACGAGTTCCAACAAATCTCATAATAATGTGGAACAGTCCATTAAAAAGACTGCAGTCTAAAAGAGAAGGTATCTATAGTCTTGATCAAAAAGAAATACTATTCCTTCTACGAGTTCAGGCCTGGCTATTTAGTATTCTATATGGTGACCAGACTGTCACAATATCAATGGTTTACTGCACAGAGCCTAGTCCCAGAAGATGAACTGCCATTTGTCCTGCAATACAAAAGAACAGTGTTCCGGATCATTCAGTTTCCTTGGCGCCAGACAAGCTCAGCACTCTCTACTTTATGCATGCTACCTAAAACATCTTGTGTTAGATTCTGTGTGCTACAAAAAAAATGGAAAAATTACGAATGAAGATCGGAATAAATTGACCTACAGAACAGATATTTCATTGGTGATAACTGAACAACAATGCCAACAAAAATGTAAAGTAGTTCAAAGAAATGTATAAATTGTAGACGTCAATTTTTCAGAACTTTTCTGTGGTCTTGTGGTATTCCTGGTCCTGGCAGAAGTAGCCAGCACATTCTGCAAGAGATTCCTTTATTAGATGCAACCCTCAAAAAGCCCAGAGAGATTTCAGTAAGTGAGCATGAACTAAACCCTACTGCCTTGTCCTTTACATTCAACTTTTTAGCTCATCTGCCTTCACGGCATTTATAGGCAGAAAGGAAGGTCACTGTAAAGCACGACCATTATATCCACACATACACATCAAAACAGACCTAATGTTAGAAAATAAGAAAATGCCACGTATATAATATATTTATTTTTGGAGGGGGTAGTGTTGTTGGTTATGGCTTAAATTTAAAAAAGACAAAAAAAAACAACATAACCTTGAGCTGGCTTGGCCCATAAATTAACGCTTTTAGAGCAGAGGCAAAGAGAGATCAATGGTTATATTTGCCTAGATATATAAAAGGGGCTGTGTTTTAAAGTTGGAGGTAACACTTTGCTTTTCCAGTCCCAGTTCTTTAGCACATAGTTGCAGCATAGCTTGCTGGTCTTCTAGTTTTTTTATCCTATCTAATAATGTAGCTCCAGGAAAGCTTACTTGCCTTTTATTCTGGGCCTTGGGAGCCACTGAGGTAGACATACATACACACACTCATACAGAAATGTATATACACTGTATATAGATACGGAACAAATCGCAAAGATGGAGAATGCTTCCCGGGGAGGGTGGGAAGCAATACGTTTTTCACAAAAGGTTTTCAACCAAGAAAATTGTTTTTTCTTTATAGTCCATGGAGGGATAGAGAAGTAGTAATCAATCAACTTGGAGGTTCAAAAGCAATACCACTTCAGGGTGGCCAACAGAACATTAACAGGGAATCTTCAGGAAAAAGAATAGCCACAGAGATTAATACCATAATATAAGGCTAGAGAAAACAAGCCAAGGGCCTACATAGAAATCCTGAGGTCAAAAAGTATCACAGTTCAGTTCTACAAACATATGTGGCCATCTTAGCTCTGGTTCCACTAGCATGATCGACTGCTCTGCTGCGGGTCCTACAAGTGTTCTCTCTCTTCCTGCCTTATTTGCTGTGCTGGTCTGGCTGCTTTAGGAGTAGCCACACCTCACCTGATGTTAATATAGGTTGCTTCATAACTAGTTCCTGCCAAGTCTCCCAATTCACCTTTGTATTCAAAGTGACATTAAAGTCACGTTTTTTTTTTCTTTCCATTGTAATTCTGCTTTTAATGCTTACCTTGTGTGATGCCTCTGGCTGCGATCATCATCTTCCTTTCACCAGTTTCCAGCAGTCCCTACATCGCTGGTGCTGGTCTCTGATTCAGCGAAGACTGTGTCCCACGGAGTCAGCCGACGTACACGCTCCCGGCTGAGTGCATTCACTGAGACAGTCTCTCTCCACCTCTCCCTGCCGGTGACATGTACTGCGCATGCGCCCACCCACATCATCCTCCTACGCGGCCATTCTTATGTCGTGGCATATATCTACAGTAGATATATGCAAAAAAAATTAAGACTAATTCTACTTTAAGCTGTGCTCAGACTCGCATTTCTTTCCTAAGCGATGGTGTATTCCAAGGCCCAGGCCAAGAAACTTCAGTGATCTATGCTCTCCTGCAACTCAATTGGCTTCTGTGTGCTCCCTGTGCACTCTAGTAAACATCCAGCAATCCTGCCCCTGTTCACTCTAGTTGATTTACAGCAACCCAGAGTAGTCCAGATGTCAGCAGCGCAGCCCATCAACCCTTGCAGGGTACACTTGTGAAAACCAGGCGCTTCGCCTGACACCTTCATTTAACGTGCAGACAGCACGGAGTCCTCAGTGAGAGGTAGGACATAATGGGCAAAACAGATGTGACCCATAAAGAGACCATCCATTGAAGCAAAGAAGGTTTAAGGGAGAAAGACAAGAAGGCCTTCCAATTTTGATATAAAAGGAACTCTAGAAGAAAGAATCCCTAAAAAGACTGAGATTTTTCCAGGTAGGAGAATGTACAAATCAAGCAACAGGTGCTGAAAAATGTAGACTTACCATAGGAGTACACAATTCTCACAAGGGGTAAAGGTTGGGTACAAGCATCTTAAACAGAACTAAGTTATGAAGAAAAGCGTGTGAATAGTATAAAGGTGTACGAGCTGACATGCAAGACAAACAGCACCCAGAGACAAGACTAATATCCAAACTCCTCCAGCAAGAGGCAAAACATAGCCTGAGAGGTGTGACAGGGAGCCAGGTGACAGAAGTGACACAGCCAGAGATACCCCTACGACTAGGAACCAAATAGTAAAAACAGGACCCTAGAAGAAAACAGCTAGGTATAAAAGAAGGGTAAAAACGCCTTCACTAACAGAAGTATATGAGAATCCTTCAAATGGAGCAATTCCAAACTGGAATGTGTGGAGAGACTAGCTCATGCAGTGTTTACGTATCTTGAATGAAGGGGGGAAAAGGACGTCTGTTAATAGAAAGGAAACAGTGCCCTGCCTCCTACAACACTAGCAGCATGGCTGTGGGTGGAGGTATATGGAGGCTGGCCTTCAAAGGTTTTCTGCTTGCCAGTGTCCACCACCAGAAGGCAGCTGAAAACCCAGTTATCTAGGATTACTAATTCTCCTGTGTCCTCCATGGACGATAAAAGAGGTAGGTTCACTGAAAGCTAGTAAGATCTACATTTAATGGTCAGGTGATGGTTAGCCACACACTAGCTACAGTAGGTACAATGAGGAAAATTATTATTTGATTCCCTGCAGATTTAGTAAGTTTTCCCATTTACAAAGAAATGAATGGTCTATAATGTTATCATAGGTGTATTTTAAAAATGATCGAGAAAGAATATCAACCAAAAATCCAGAAAAAAAAAAGTATTTGATCCCCCTACCAACCAACAATAATTCTGGCTCCCACAGACTGGCTATGTGGGACACAGATTAGTCCTGTCAATTTAAGAAGGTGCCCCTAACAACAACTCGTTATGTATATAAAAGGCACCTGTCCACAGAATCTTTCTTCCATTCAAACCTTACCACCATGGGCAAGACCGAAGACTGTCAAAGGACATTAGGGACAAGATTGTAGACCTGCATTAACCAACTCTTGCTGTGCGGGGGTAGTCCGACTAACGGTTAAGAAAATGTGTGTCCCGAGTTGAATATATATATATATATTCATGGAACTACCATTTTAAAAACAGGCTGCACTATACAAGCAATGTTTCACTTTATTTGGCTTCTGAAATGAAAGGTGCCTTTAGGACATGGGAATAGCAAGGCTAGTACTGTATGCCTTCTAAGAGAATTATTCATCATTCATAAAGCCAGCCAGGCGGTCACTTCATGTTGTGGCAGTGCCAGGGGTGAGGCTGAGAAATGAAAGCCATCCAAAATGAATGATGCCAATAACGGAACATCAGAGTCTTCATTCTTCAGAGTAAAACCAAACAGCAGCAGTAATGCATATTGTATGCAGCATTTGGTTACACAAATCTACCATCTCAAAAATAGCCTATAACATGCATAATAATAATAATAATAATAATAATAATAAATAATAATAATAAATAATAGGCAAGTAGGTACATTGCAAGTTTTGTTTTTCTATTGTATTTGGAATATGCAACTACCCTTCCCAACCATGTTTTAGGATGCATTCATTCCCTTCTCTTTACTTGCCCTGGACCATTGTGAAAACAATGATACGTGGCACATGTCTAATATACATGTTTCTCATTTTCAATATATTAGGGGATGGTAAAACCCCTCTTTCTTGTCTCCCATTAGGAAGATTTTTTAATTTTTTCACTTCCTGTCCTGGGTACACAACAGGAAGGGAGGAAGCTGCAGCTTAACCACTTGAAGGGCAGGGTGTTAAACCCCCTTCCTGGCCAGACCATTTTTCAGTATTCATCACTGCGGTACTTTGACTGGCGTTTATTCAGTCATGCAACGCTGTACTAAAATGAATTTTATACCATTTTATGGGAACGGATAGAGCTTTCTTTTGGTGGTATTTAATCACCACCGGGGTTTTTATTTTTTACTATACAACAAAAAAATTCCCTAAATTGTGAAAAAAAACTTGTTTCCCTATGAAATGTTATGAAACATTTATTATCACCCCAATTGTTTGGTAAAATATAAAAGATGGGGTCACGTCGGGTAAATAGACACCAAACATGTCAAGCTTCAAAATTGTGCGTGCCCGCGAAATCGCAGAAAACTACCAAAATTGGCCCCAAAACATTGGCTTTTTATTAGGGATGCACCGATATATCAGCCACCAAAACATATCAGCCGAAAATGGCACTTTTGGCAAAATGCAGAAGTGCAATTTTTCTGCCGATATAGCTGTGCATCCCTGCTTTCTCTCCTCCCCGTTGGGCGCTGCTATGTGCCCTAGCGGGGAGGAGAGAAACTGTCACATGCGGCCCAGCACTGCTGGAGGAAAGTGCTATGAGCGGCTGGCGTCTCTCCTCCCTGCACCGCTCAGCCTCCCATCACAGATCAGCTGTCAGATCAAGCTCCCCCACCCCCCCTCCACCCACTCAGCCTCCTGTGACAGCGTGTCAGGAAGAAGAGCGAGTACAAACACACAGCAATGAGTGATATGTTTACTATATCCTCAATTATGAATGCATGGGAGTGATCTACATCACCTCCTGTTCATTCATAATTGTGGTTATAGTAAACATACTCTGCCCTTATGTTATGAATGAACAGGAACACTCAGTATAGATGATTCCTGTTCATTTATAACAGGGGCTGCAGAAAAAGGGATTGAGGGATCTGTGTTCTCAATCTCTTTTTCTATTTTAAAAGGGAAGTATCAGGGGTCTGTCTGTTTAGAACCCTAATATTTCCCCGAAGCCCCTAAAAGTAAAGTAAAAAATAAAAATATCTAGTAAAAATAAGTATGAAAAATGTAAACGTTTATAAAAAAACAAACATTTTCGGTTCGACTTTTTTCATTTTGGTTTCGTTTTTAAAATTTTCATTTCGGTGCACCTCTACTTTTTATAGGACTTTGCACTCTTGTCACCATCTGCCTTACTGTACACTATGGCCGTTGCACCTTCATATGCTTATTAAGGTTATTGAGTGGATATCATTCCGGATCTAGATACACAATGTTCATTCACCATTTTGTACTTTACATCTTTACCACCATTTTGTAGGGATTCCCAACTCATGAGGCACCCCAACTGACAGGAAGATCCAAAGAAACCGAAACAAAAAGGAGCCTTCTGTAGTTGATACTGCCCTGTCTAGGACTTGGGTCTAAAAGTTAGTAGATTCAGCACTTGCCAACCTTTTATTGGTCGCCTCCTCCTGTTTCCACTGTCTGACCCCTCTTAATAGATACTTGTAAGGAAGGAGACTGTATGAAAATAAGAGTCACAGTATGCTTCTTTGGTGATCTCTTCTAGAGAATTTGAAAGGTAGTTTGCAGTGCCAGGCTGCTGTAAACAAAGCTAGCAGGGTCTTGTCCTGTATTAAAAAGGAGATGTATTGCAGGGACAAGTCTATAATTTTGCCACTTTATAGATCATTGGTTCGACCTCATCTGGAGTACGCGGTCCAGTTCTGGTCACCAGTACTAAGAAAAGATGTCCTTGAGTTGGAAAAAGTCCAGCGGAGGGCAACCAAACTAATTAGGGGTATGGAGGACCAGAGCTACGAGACAAGGCTACTAAATTTAAACATGTTCACATTGGAGGTGAGGAGATTAAGGGGGGATATGATCTCCATGTACAAAATGTTCAATGGTGGCAGCAACATTAGCGATAAACTGTTTAAAATTAACTCCATTACAAAAACTAGAGGCCACCACCTAAAATTGGTGGAAAAAAAATTCCAGCACAAGGGGCGAAGGGGGTTCTTCACAGTAAGATCATTTAGGGTCTGGAACTCACTGCCACAGACAGTGATTTCAGCAAAGAATGTGGAATTGTTCAAGAAACTTTTGGACGATTTCTTAAGGGACCGTAATATACAGGGGTACAGGTACTCCTAGAATGAGATCCTAATAGGTTGGACTTGATGGACTAATGTCTTTATTCAACCTCAAATACTATGTAACTATGTAACTATGAATTCCCTCCACTGTAGCAGTTTTTTCCTGATCCTACCCAAATGCCCAAAATGTTAGGGACAGGAAAGCAACAGTAAATGAGAGGAAGAGGTGAGCAGTTTAAACTCTTCTTCTGACTTGTCAGAAGGGTAGATCATTCTGTTGCAATGCCATGTGGTGCAGTGAAAAAGAAGTTCCAGGTATTGAAGCCATAACCAACAGTCAATGTAGTTGGAAATCACTACAGGACATACTGCAACTTTAAATAATGAAAATCTTCCAAGACATTACAGATCAGTGAATCAATCCAAACCATGTTTGCATAATTACACACACAGTGTGTGTGTGTGTGTGTGTGTGTATACACAATGAATCTGGACCAAGATGCAATTCCAAACCAAAAAATTTTCAAATCTGGCACAAAAACAGTTCACTGCTTTATTTCCGGAGCCTTTATTTTGCAGAACTTAAAACTGCTGACAAGGCCTTGTAGTGCTTAAATACTTCCAGGAGTTTTCTACAGATGTAGAACAGTCACAATAGTTTGTGCTGAACTTGCTCAAGGCATGCTGAAGACTGACATAAGTATATTCATTACTGCTGCTAATTTAAATGCGGTAATGGCTTTATGTATATGAAGCAGATATACTAACACAGGAGGTTGCGTTCACTGTCCAAAATGGCACTCCCACAGGGCAAAAATGTACATGTAGTGTGTTTACAGTAAAATAAAATTACAGGGTGCCTGCAAAGAAACATTAAGGGCCCATTCAAATGAATGGCAACACACAGGCCACACTAACACATGGTAGGTGTGTTGCGCGATAGCATGTGTTAATTGCATGGTGCCCACCCCAGCAGCGTCAAACAGGCCCTTAAGGGTGTCTTACAAAATGAGAGTACAAAATCACATGGTTTGTTCAATGTCTCTATCACCTTCATGTTTCTCAACTAATAATGGAACAAGCATGAAAAGCTAAACTGTTAATAAAAGGTATATTAACAAAACTGCATATTGTGCATGCAGTTTTATTCTGAAGTAAACTTTACGTTTGTAACACTGCATTTGTGTATTTTAAATTAAATTAAGGATGATGTTTACATTTTTTTATTAGAAAAAATAAATCGGCCAACGAATAATTATGAAAATAATTATTCGTTGCAGTCCTAGTAATAACCATATGAATGGCAGGATTCAACGTTAGCCCAAAGCATCATACTGCCTCCGCCAGCTTGCCTTCTTCCGATATGGCACCAGGGTGCACTCTCTTCCCCAGGAAAGCTACACACACAAATCCAGTCATCAATAAACTCTAAAAGAAAAGTTAATCAGACCAGGCCACCTTCCATTTCCATGGTCCAGTTCTTATGCTCACATGCCCACTGTAGGCATTTTTTGGCGGTGAACATGGGTCAGCATGCACTGTGTGTTCAGACACCTTTCTATAGGAACCAGCATTACCCTTTTCTGCAATCTCAGCTACAGGAGCTCTTCTACTGGATTGGACTATATGGGCCAGCCTTCTCTCCCCATGTGCATCAATGAGCCTTGGCCGCCCATGACCTGGTCACCGGTTTTCCTTCCTTGGGCCACTTCTGGTAGGTCCTGGCCACAGACCGATAAGAGCCCACATGAGCTGCAATTTTGAAGTTGCTCTGGCCCAGTCACCTAGCCATCACAACTGGGCTCTTCTCAAAGTCACTTAAATCCTTACGCTTGCCCACTTTTTCTGTTTCCAACACATCAACTTCAGGGACAAAATGTTTACTTGCAGCCCAACTTGCAGCTTCCAACCCACTTACAGGTGCCATTGTAACAAGAAAATCAATGTTATTCACTTCACCTCTCAGTGGTCATAATGTTATGGATGAACGGTGAATATAGTTTTTGCTTTAGATATACTTTAAGAATTTAAAAAGAAAAAGATCCCAGCTGTTCCTATTTCTAGATATAATTGTTTAGCTTAATACTTTAGAAAATGTTTTAAAAGAGCCCTTTCTCTAAAAGCCTATTCACACTAGCCTAGACTGCTGCTTTAAATGCACGTCCGTTAGCGTGCTTTACGTTAGGGAAGCCCATGCAATTGAACAGGCTGCCCAACAGACTAAAAATTGTGCATGCAGCATTTTTGGCAGAAAAGCATCACAATGAACCTTAGTGTGTTGGTGCTCCTTGCACATAACCAGCAGTAAGGTGCATCAAAATGAACGGCATCACATCAGACCAATGTGGCTAAATGCCACCTCTGGATGCAGCTGTATTCTGTGCTATGGCTGCATGTGCATCCAAAAACTCTGCAGAAACACCAACCATAGACACAAAATGTCTGCGTCCAGGTTTGGTCAGAGACTTTATTCACATGTAATCACTAATCTGAGTGGTTACATGCAAACTGTGGCGGAACTGCCCCCAGATGCCCATGTGAATGGAGCCTTTCCAACTCAATGTTTGGCTATAAATACACTAATACATTTGTTTGGCCCTTGTATTCGCTAGTCTTTTTCTGCTGCAAGGAAGCCTGTGAAATGGGTCTTGGCACTGCCGGCTGTTGTCCTTTGAAAAAGACACCTCTTAGCCCTTATTCTGCATGTACGCACTTGTATTTTCCACAGGCTGCTTTACTAGTTTTCAGCTGGAAGGAATATAGCTCTGTATTGCAATAGTGCTGCATGCCATCTTCTGTGCAACTAAGGCTAAGCTATGATCGAACATTTTAACTCCTCTTGGGTGCTCAGCCAAAAGAAATAAACTTCCCATTCATGTTCAAGTTTTAAAACCTCAAAACGGTCATCGCTTGAGAAAAAAATCTGGGCTGGGTTTTTTTTTCTCCAAATGTGTGATCAGTGATCTAAAAGATGTGAAGGGACTTACAAATTTGGGTGAGGTTTACAGTTGACTCCACTGTAGATGTAACAGGAAATCACTGAATTGCACAAACAGTGGTACTTAAAGTGACACTAAACTCATGAGTTACATTTTAAAAATGCATTTAAGTACCTTACCTATGTACAACATTTATTTTATTTGTGTATCACTCACCTGTAGATCCTCAAATCATCTCTGAATTTGTGCCGACACTGTCCTTTCTTGTGGAGGGTGGCTACTTTTGCTCCCCATTACATAATCCCTGTGTGTTGTAAAGTAGCCACCAGTCCAAGCTTGCTCCGGTGATAGACTATAATCTTAATACAAATTAGTAAACTAAACCTGAGATTGTAGTCCATCAGGAGAGTGAGCTTGGAGTGGTGGCTACTTTACAACACACAGGAACCATGATGAACCAAAGTAGCCACCCTCCAGAAGGAAGAACATTTGTAAATAAGATACATTTTCATTCATAGGTACCTAAAAGCATTTTTAAGATTTAAAACGGACATGTACACTCAACAATTTAATTCTACCAATGCCTTCCTCTATATAATGATTAATAATAACATAGACATGTCAGGTGTTAAATGCTGTGATTTTGAAATACTTACACTTGCAGAGCATTCACTTCCTGCTTTGAAAGGGAAAAATGACTTCAGTTTGCCAAGGCATTGCACACTGGAATTGCCTAGTCATCAGCAGAGCATTGCTGGTAAATCTCATCTCAGTGAAAGGTGTTTTCCTCCCCTGAGATTATGTCACATGTGCCAATTTTCAAGAAGTAAAAGGAAAGCTAGTAATCTGCCCTTAGTTAACATGGCCACTGTCCGAAGAGTGGGGAAGAAAAGAGAAATAAGGTATGCAAAGAGTACAAAGCCTGCAATATCTAGAAGTATGTGTTTGTAGATTGGCAATACTAAACATTTTTAAACGGTGTGTTTGTTGCGATTTTAAAGATATGGGTAAAGGTGCACTTTAACTCTGGTTTAGTGTCCCTTTAAATAAAACCGATGTAATAAAAAATGCTGGAGACATTACATTATGACCCACTCAATCAATAAATCACATATCTTTCGGACAATGATAAAATTTATGCTGGGCAGTTGACTTAAAATTCTCTCCATGCACAGTCATAACAACAACTACTAATTCAAGATACATCATTATAAATCATAACATTATATTTCATTTTGCCCACCAGGCTATTCCTGTCCATAATATGTATTTTATTAGAAACAGGCACGTTAGCAAGCAGGCTTTAATATCCGGAAACAGAGATATAACGCATCTGGTTCATCTTCATTCAATTCAGTCTCTGCTTTTACGAAGCAGTGGTATTGAAATGAAAAATGACCTTTATTAAAATGATTGTTACACTTAATTTGCTTAAAGGATATTTTAAAATGTATTAATTAGCTTAGATGTTATTTTACAATTTAATTTTTTAAAGTAGGTCTTATTCTAGGAAGACACAATTTATTAAAAAAAAAAAAAAAAAAACACAATTAAAAATAAATCACTATTTTCTGTAAAATTTGGATTTAGTATCATCTATCTGTTGCCAGCTCAATTTTCACAGCTTAACATACAGCAGTTTGGAAATGTATTTCCAGAATACATCATCCTGTTTGTTGTTAATATTATTTCCAGGACCCCCTTTCTCTACTGCTGTAACCACAGTGAAAACATAGGTATATTTTGGGAAAATGGAATTACCTGCTCAAATCTGGGCCCCTCTACTTACCTTTCGGCGAACGGTGCTTCCCTTCTGCCCTGCACTGCCGCCAGTGCAGCCCTGCTCTATGGATTTTTGAATTCCACTTGCAAATTTGGAGCACTCAGTCAGTGACCAATGGGAAGTGCTTCTTAGCAAATTACTTGGGAAAGTGAACTTACCCTTTAAGGCAGGAGGGACCAGAGAAGTTACCCATGGCGCCAAGTACATTCTTTTAACTAATTCAGAAAAACTCTAAGCAAACACTTGATTGGTTGATACAGGCAGCATGCCTAACCAATGCATTTGGCTCTGCCTTGGTAGATGTACTAATGAATAAAAGCTTTGGTTTCTCTCTTATACTGCAGTAACCATAAACGTCAGGTACCATTGTGATGCGTCTCAAAACATAATCATACAATATCAGAGGAAAAACATATGAGAAACGCATACCCGGTAAAAATGGAATGATTCTCTGCTTTGGATCTTTTTGACCTCCTTCCACTGGAAACTTGTCCAATAATTGCATCTTTGTCTCCATAAAGAGGACCTGTCACATATTTTGCTATCACATAAGGGGGTTTTATTAGCCCCCGTATGTGATAGCAATAAAGTTTAGTGGGAAAAAAAAAAAAGGAAAAAAAAAATTAAGTCCCCCCCCCCCCCAATTTAAAAATAAAAATAAAAAAAAAAAAAAAAAAAAAAAAAAAAAAAAGACCAATTGAAACCATCCAGCATTGATATAAATTATATAAAATGACCTGCATTAGAACCTACGAGGGGTTATAATCCTTTCCTACAATATCTAATAAAAATCTGAATTCCATGGAAACTAGTTGAAATATACACTATATTGCCAAAAGTATTGGGACACCCCTCCAAATCATTGGATTCAGTTGTTCCAATCACCTCCATGGCCTCAGGTGTATAAAATCAAGCACCCAGTCATGCAGACTGCTTCTACAAACATTTGTGAAAGAATGGGTCCCTCTCAGGAGCTCAGTGAAATCAAGTGTGGTACTGTGATAGGTTGCCACCTGTGCAATAAGTCCATCCGTGAAATGTCCTTGCTACTAAATATTCTGCAATCAACTGTTAGTTGTATTATAACAAAGTGGAAGCACCTGGGAACAACAGCAACTAAGCCACGAAGTGGTAGGCCACATAAAATGACAGAGCGGGGTCAGCGCATGGTGAAGCACACAGTGCGCAGAAGTCGCCAACTGTCTGCAGAGTCAATAGCTACAAACCAAGATTGGCACAATAACAGTGGGTAGGGAGTTCAGGGAATGGGTTTCCATGGCCGAGCAGCTGCATCCAAGCCTTACATCACCAAGTGCAATGCGTCGGATACAGCGGTGTAAAGCACGCCGCCACTGGACTCGAGAAGTGGAGACGTGTTCTCTGGAGTGACGAATCACGCTTCTCTGTCTGGCAATCTGATGGATGTGTCTGGGTTTGGCAGTTGCCAGGAGAACGGTACTTGCCTGACTGCATTGTGCCAAGTGTAAAGTTTGGTGGAGGGGGGATTATTGTTTGGGGTTGTTTTTCAAGGGTTGGGCTTGGCCCCTTAGTTCCAGTAAAGGGAACTCTTAAGGCATCAGCATACCAAGACATTTTGGACAATGTCATGCTCCCAACTTTGTGTGAACAGTTTGGGGATGGCCCCTTCCTGTTCCAACACCAGTGCACAAAGCAAGTCCATAAAAGACATGAATGAGCGAGTTTGGGGTGGAAGAACTTGACTGGCCTGCACAGAGTCCTGAACTCGACCCGATAGAACACCGTGGGAATGAATTAGAGCGGAGACTGCTAGCCAGGCCTTCTTGTCCAACATCAGTACCTGACCTCGCAAATGTGCTTCTGGAAAAAACCCATTCCCATAGAGACACTCCTAAACCTTGTGGACAGCCTTTCCAGAAGAGTTGAAGCTGTTATAGCGGCAAAGGGTGGGCCAACTCAATATTGAACCCTACAGACGGAAGACTGGGATGCCATTAAAGTTCACGTGCGTGTAAAGGCAGGCATCCCTATACTTTTGGCAATATAGTGTATATGGCAACTCTTCTACCTGCCAGACTTTTTATAGTTCTGTTCAGCTATTCTGGTGACCCAGCCACAGGCTGTCAAGACAGCATAGACCTCCCAATACGACTTGGTCCATCACTGACACCAGCCTTTGACCTTCTGTTCGAATTTCCACAGTGTCAGAGTGACACAATTATCCAAACAGAATGCTGACCCTCCCTCTTCCTGTCTGAGTAACGATATGCCGGGAGTTTTAGGAGGCTGATAAAAACAAACTCGGGTGATAGTCATACCTAAAAAATGTTTTTATAGAACATATAACTAAATTAAATTTCTTTTTAAAACCGCCTAGTGGTCGGCTTCAAAGTTCATACGTGCATTTGACAAAACAGTTGATTTAACTTCATCTCATACAAGTGATCTAGATGTGAAGCTGCTTTTTCAAAATAGGGGTACTGAGGTGACTGGGGCAGTGGTCAAGCCATAGTGCTTCAGACTATGCCTCTGCCACCGAAACTCATTCTAAACAGAAAACAAAAGTTTTAAAACGTACAACATGCATATCTCAAACTGGTCTAAGAGGAACTAGTCATGTTAATTTACATGTAAAAATGGCAAAGATTCTTATTTGTATTAAAAAAAATCCAAGCTTAGCCAAAGAGTGCAGCCATAAATGCTCCCGCCCCATCCCTCAAACAAAACTTTGTTTTTGCCACATCACAGTTCCAATGAGTCACCGGAAGGGACACCAAGCTCAGCCTTTTACAGAATTATAAGCACTAAGCAGCCACAGTGTGCTAAAGCCGACAGAAAAAAAAAAAAAAGACCATGTTTAATCACACCAGTTGGTTTGCATTAGGAGTGGGTGGACCACATTCTGAAAGACACAAACGCAAAATCCCACTTACTGGAGCAGAGAACAGCTGTTCTGCTGATGACAACCCAAAAATTAAAACCACAAAACAGAACCAAAGGGAATGCTAGGAAGGAAAAAATCTATAAAGAAATAAATACTAAAACTTATGCATAAGCATATCCTAAATTAAATTGACAGTTCCTGCTTCAGGAGTGAAATCTCACTCATCTGATAAAGTATAACCCTGAGTAGCTGTGTGAAATACAGTCTACATCAGCAAGTCTCGATTCCAAAGAAGATTTGGTTTTTTAGCCTGTTGATCATGGCTTCTCTCATATGTCCAGCCTTTCTTCTTTTTCACTACTGCTGCAAGTAAGCCAGACTACATAACCACAGAGAAGGTCTTGAACTCCAAAATGTATGGAGAATGACATCTGGTTCAAAGATGGACAATTTTTTTATTTTTTTTTACTGTAGGAGCTCAAAAAAAAGTTCCACACACAAACATACACACGCTGAAAGAAACATTTACATGCATTGCAACAAAGACGGCATCCATTTTTAAAACGTAAATAGTAAATTAAATCTAATTCTGCTGGAGTCTATATGTCGAAGGTTCAGAGGATACCTGAACAGATGACTATGGCCTTTCTTTAAACTTCAGAAAAATAAAATAGGAAACATAATCAGAATAACCAAATCAAAATTCTTTGAAATTAAACAAGTGCCTTATTAAATGACTTCCGAGAGTCATTGAGTTTTTTCCAGGGTGTGCCAACTTTTAATCACAAATATCTGACAAGCAGGTCCAAGCAACCTTCCACCAACAGTTTAGATCATTTTAGGGTATCATTAAACTGAGTGGTAGATTCCATGCCTACTTTTGCTTGATTCTATGGTCACTGAAAAAAGCTCATCATCCATGTGTAAAATCTATCGTTCCATATTCATTTTAATTCACTTTTCCATCAAAATTGAAAAAGCAATCAGATGAATAAATTCACGATTTTCCATTGATTGCTATTTGACCGAGTGTAGAAAATGCATCAATCTGATTGCTTCCAATCAGATTACTTGATGGTGTTCCTCTTTTCTATTTGATCACAGTTGTCATTTCAATGTAATACATGTATTTCAATCCATGTAAGTGACTGAAGTTTGCTGGTCAAATTATTTAATGGTAGGCTACCTTTGTTCTCTTAAATCACTTTCAATCGTATTAGTGATCAAAAGCTTGTTGTAAATGATTTGAATTGCCCGAAAACCACTACATGTGTTGCCAACACAGGGCACATTTTACATGAATGCCTTTTAAAAAATTGAAGCTGATCTATAATTTTAGTAAATTTTCCAAGACAGTAAATGGAATTCTCCAGAGAATGTCTTTCACTGATCTCTATGGAAAAGGCACATTTTTTCAGAATGTGATAGTATGGTGATACACATGGCATGACTGCCCTTAACAGGAGGTGTTCCCAATGCAGCCACAGTAAATGGAAAGCAAAACAGAACATACAGTAGATAAAAGTTTTACTTTGAACTTCGCAACATCTGATTTTTGTGGGACAAAATTCAGCTCTAAGGGAGGTCTTACAAAAACAGCTTACACAACAAACCTCACTTAGAACTTGTAGAAGATAGGAAGGCACACAAGGATGATGATGAAAACAGATGTTTTCAGGAGAATGTATATAGCGGGGTTTATAATAAAATAATGTGATCCACATGAAACTAAAATAGGAGGCTTCTAATGGAGAATTCCAGTTCCTTGCCAACCTCTGCTTTAGCTGAAATATTTGAATACTACACTGAGGATAACGAATTAAAGAAACCAACAGCAAAGCTCTCTAAAAATAAACCCTTCTTAACTGCACCTTTCCTTATTCTCCAAACTGGCAGTCTTGTAAAACTATTTGTTTCCCAATACCATGAGCCACTAAACAATTATATGGCTAATGTTTTTTTATCTTCCCTGATCTGCTCACTTGTTAGGGGTCAGTAACTCAATCTTTTAAAGCCAGTGGGTTATAATAGCCAAGAGCTAGCATTGCCAGAAGGAAGTTGACAATGGTAGCCCAGGTTTTTTTTTTTTAATGCATAGATTTTAGACCCCACTTACACTGAGCTACAAGCTTTACCAGCGCTGATTTGAGCTGATCGACTTGAGCAACATTAAGCTACAATGCACATTTTGTCACGCTACGTAGAGTTTCTTTTGGCAGTCTATCAATGTCTATTGGGGCCAAATCGCTCAAAATTCAATGAAAAATCGTTCATGTTCGAGCGACAAGCGTCAGCTACCTCCTAACACTACAAAGGAGAAGCAAGTAGCAATTTTAACCCTTACGTAGCCAAGAAAGCCTAACCCAAGTAAAAGCAATTTTAACTGCAATAAGCATTTTTTTTGCTTATGCTATGTGAATAGGAACATGTAACAAATGTAAAACAGGTATTATGCCAATTTGGCTGCAAAAGTGGAAATGCACTTTAAAGGAAACATTCTTCAAGACGGTATTGGTGAGCAAACTGTTTAGGGGCTGTTTTTCAGGTGGATCCCAGTCATCCTACCACATCAGCTGTAAAAGCGCATGTACAGACAAATTTTTAGCATACTGTGGCACTCTTTTAAAAGGAACCCAGACTGGAGACCAAATCCACTGCACTAGAAGCAGACCCTTTGTCTTCATCATCTTCTTTCTCAGGGAGTGCACAAGAACAGAGGAAAGTCAAAGGGGGTCACTGAAGGGGAAATAAAGGGCACTGTAGGCTGCAGTAACCATGACCAGCAGTCAGCAGAGATCTGGACTTATTTAGGAGGACTTCTACAGAGTTACAGCAGCAGCTAGAGCAGGGTGTGTAGCCAGCTTAGCGTGCAGCAGGAAAATAAAATGGTGAGCACATGGTTAGTAGTAGCAGAGGGAGCCTGCACAGACACCATGCTGCTTTCCAGGATGCCCAAATCCAAAAACAGAGGGGGGGGGGAAGCAGTGATAAGCCCCCCTTCAAATAGGGAATAGGCAGAACTGGGTACCTGAGCAGGGACAAGCCTTGACTTACAACCGCCTGTCTCGGTAGGATGGTCACCTAAAAGGGACATGCCCCCTTTCAGTCTCCGCCCTCCCAGTGGATATATTCCCATCACAGTTTTTAATGCCCTAAGCACATTACCGGGGAGGTCCGATCCTTCCTTCCAACAGAGTCCAGGTAGATCCGCCAAGGCGAAAACTGATTCAGAAAGCTACTGTGAGAAGAATTTGGGAACACTTGTTAGAAGAGTTGGTCAGCCTCTCCAAGCATGAGAGAAGGTGTCCATCACTTAAGGACACCAGCAAAAAACTGGAGCAGACTGGGAGTGGCAAGAATTATACAGGGCTGTCCCAACAGCTTTGATTTGCCAGTGCCGAATGAACTGAAGGTTGCTGCATAACCCATATGTTTAAGAATGAACTCCATTGGCGTTATCCCTATCGATAGCTGGTAATAATCCTACCCGTTGGGGCAAGCTACCAATTCCGGGTGGGTGGGACCCCTAAAGGTCGACCGCCAGCGTTGGGTCGACGGGGGTCACACCTTCCCCCTGGATAATTGATACAGGCCTATACCACACATGCACCTAGAGGACCATCTGGAATCAACCACAGGCAACATAGCAATATAGTTGAGCGCGGATGCCCCAGGGTATCCCAGCTGCTGTATAGCCGGTCGGGGTTCCAATTGAGGGATCACCTGGACTTGCCTCAATGGAGGGACTTCACTACCTAGTATATTACAGGTATACTCTAAAATGCACTAGTGACTGTACAGCACCAATTAAACTAATGCACCCCCAAAGGTGCTTGCAAGTTGATGTGTCCATTACAGTGATGCAAGCTCTTCCATACATGCACAGTGGTCAAATAGCCCATCATCATTAGGAATCTGGGGTCATGCAGATCTATGTACACTTTAAGCCAAAACAGCAGCACTAAAAAAGCATCAGTGCTAACCAAAAAGCCACTGTTATAGAGTACATTGGTTTTATAGCTATATAAAGCTATTGTCTACAAAGCAGTGTAATTGAATTACACAAATAGGCATCTAGAAATGATAAAATCCTATGGATTACGAACGTGGAAGCATCCATTTCCATGATTTGTATTTCTCCATTTACAGATGTGATGCTGTATTCTTATACATATGTACTAATACACATACCAGGGCAACATACAAAGTGCAATAATTCAAAACAACCAATCATCTTTCACTTTTCCGTCTTGCTAAAATGATGAAAAGGAAAATTGTATTGGTTGCTACAGCTTAATATACTTTCACGACTCATTGCTCTTTAGACTGCCTAGTTATGCTTAAAATGTCCTAACTCCTTTTAGTAATGCCACATTATTAAAACTATTAATGTGCAGACATGAAACAATCACTGAAAGTAAATCTTCTCTCAGGAAATTGCTTATCCAGAACAGCTGTAAATTAACCAGAACAATAGGTAGTTAATATAGCATGTCAATAACTATAGTAAAAAAAGGAAGTAGACTAGAAGCTTCAATGGTCTGTAACATGTCCTTTCCCCATCATATAATCCTACAATTAGAAACTTTCTATAACAAGCAGCAAAATACTATGCTCTGAAAGCATATGCCAAAAAAACATGTGCAGTACATCTCTGCAATACCTGCACATTTTCCCATGTTTTGTTTCCTTTGAGAGCCTATTCATACCATCCAGTGTGCATCTCACAGCCCTATGGCATTAACGAACTGGATCGCTTAATCAGACCCTCCCTGTGTCCTGGGACAAGAGAGGGTGTGGCAGTGCCATTCATTTCAATGGTACCGCAAACATGCCTCTCGTCAGCAGTGCGATTGCCAGCACCAGAACGTGCAGTACCGCAATGCACTGCATTCCAGTGCCACTGCAAAAAATAGTGCATGAATAGCACAGCCCCGCCCCGTCCCTAACCAGAATGTGGGGTAGGTCTCATTAAGCAGTCCAGTACGTTCATGCCACGGGACAGTGAGATGAACGCACTGTATGGTGTGAACAAGCCCTAAAAACCCTGCAAGTGCAGAAAAATATGACCTGTTGTGTGCTGACAACACACAGCATTTTTGTGGTGTCAGCCCTCCCAGGTGTCTTTTCCTTACTTACTCATCCACTCCCATTCTATGTTCTCTACAAATCATAAATGCTAACCATTATGTAGTCCAATATAAGAATTAAGAGAGCTGTTTGAGATGACACAGGACATCTCATCATTTTTTTTACATGATCAACAGGCATTTTAACCGAACAAAAGGTAGCAAATAAGAGAAGAAGTTGTTTTTTAGGGTTTATATGCACTTTATTGTTCACCAACGTCAAGTTGGTAAATCACAACATTTGGTATTATACAGAATATACAGTATGTACAATATGTATGAAAAATATATAATGTACATACTGTATATTCTGTATAATACCAAATTCTGTTCCTCTGCTCAGTGGGCGGGTACAATAGCCAACCTGCTATTAGCTATTGCAATTTTAAATAGCCAATAGCAGGCTGGCTATTGCTCCCCATTGTTTACATTCTGCTGCCAACCGTGGAATCTAGCCACTGGCTGGCAATTTGTTAGTGTGCATCAAGGCACCAGCAAACAAAACAAAAAAATAGGAGGACATTTTTTTTGCAAGTTGCTTGAATGCTGGATAATGGGGAGTTTACTGTATTCTCTCCATAGCAATTCAAATGTGTTTATTATTCCGGTTACCCAAGAAACTGAAGAACATTTTTAAAATAATGTTATTTAAAGTAGTCTTACACTCTCAAACTTCTTTTTAATAATAAATCCAGATCACACAAATAGACATTGCCCAGCTAAGTATTTTTTTACATTTTTGTCCAATTCACCTTTAATCTCCTTTCCTGGAATATTGCAGGACACCCACGACAGATTATCTGCACAAGAGCCAGACTATATATTGTTCAGAATTCTGATTATTCCCTCATGCAGACCCAAGGTGATCTGAAGAACACTACTCACAAAAGGGAGACATGTCACTAAGTGAGAGATTTCACACCTTCCTGAAATATAAAATTTAAAGCAAGATGATTTTAATACTTTGCTACTGAATTGCACTTCCAGAGTGGTAAGAACACCACAACTTGGTAAAGTTATAAACAATGCACCAGGGGCACAGACGTCACGAGTGATTGTGGAACTTTATATGCAATGATTATTTCACTCACTGATGTAATATAAAGAAAGTGAACACAAGGATTTCACCACATTCATTTTGGATCACATAATTCTTGGGAATATTTCTATATGGACTACATTTAAAAGTTGGAGTGAACATAGCGCAGTGTCTTTTGTTTAATACCAGGGGCACATAGGTTTGTTCAATCCAGGCTCAGAGGTAGTGATGTGGTGTAAAGAGCCATAACATTTTCAGGACATTCTCTGCAAAATCAACTGAAAGAATGAGAATGCCACTGGATAATTTCCATTTCATAAAGGTTTACTGCCCCCAAAAGGTCCTCCTGCACGCCTACTAAACAAAACAAAAAAATAGCACGATGGGCTTTAGACCATGACTTCCAATGGTTCTCACTGCCTTCCAGCTTCTACTGGAGTAGACACTGCAAGCTAGTATACATAGAATACCCAAAAGCAAGGTCCTTTGGGTGGCTCTTTCCTAAAATAACACTTTTCCTTTGGAGGATATATCGGGGAGTGACCACATACCATCGCTCCCTTCTCAATCATCTCCCTGCAGAGAACAGTGACTGCCAGTCACGGCTCCTTGCAGGGATTCCCCCCCTCCCATCCAGTGCTGATTGGAGGAACGGACGGGGGAGGGGCGGGCCCAGCTGGCTCTGCGGCGGTCTCAGTATACCGCATGCTGTAGCTCGCAATATACTGAGCTTTGGGTCACGGGAGGATGCTAGTATATGTCCTCTCGTGACCCTCAAGAGAACTATGAGGAAAAACACTTACCCCATAGTCCTCTTTTAAGGCCGCCATGCACACACTCTAGGTTTATTGGGCATGATCCAACTGCCCTAAAGCATCAAAGGTAGCAGGTCCCCTCTAGAACAAAGCAACTAAAACAATAGACTGGAGGGTCCACTACCAGTCTTTACAACAATAATGATAATTAAGTCATCTGTACTTAAAGTACATTTTTACTTTTGTATCCAAATTGGGATAATACCAATTTTATATTTGTTACATGTTTCTCATTCATCTAGAATATATATA
>NW_017306901.1:808456-813095 GCF_000935625.1 Nanorana parkeri | reverse complement strand
AAAAAAAAAAAAAAAATGGAAAGAAAGGTTGTTCTCTATACTAAGTTTTGCTACGGAATGCTAGGGGAGCTGGGCAGGTTATTGTTAACATTATTGACCATGTCTGGCACATTATCAGTTGTAAACTAGATTTAAACAATGTCTGCTAAAGATCTAGGAGCATTGTATGCTAATGATTGGAAGCTTTTTGTGTCTATAGTCTTTCAATGAGGACAGATAGAGTTTCCTGTTGGAAATGGAGAGAGAAGCTTGCAAAGGCCAGCTACACAAGGACAGCTAAAAAGGTAAGAAAAACTAAAAAAGAAAACCAAATGGACGTGTATGGCCCATCTGAATGAGGCCTAAAGCATAGAGGCTAGACCCTCTTACAAAGACTCTATAAGAAAGGAAAAGATGCTTCCATATCTAAAGACTATAACATTAATACATCTTGTAGCTTTTATCGGGATTTTTTCACCCTGGAGCAATGTAGACAGGCTTAGGTTTTGCTAGGCGATAATGATTTATTACGTTCTGAAAAAGCAAAGTTGGTTTGTCAGGCAGAATCCAAACATGTCTGAACAGATAAGAGATATCAGGGTTGTAAAACAAACCCTTTAAAATTACTGTTCCTTTTTTCTGTGCAACTGTAGACTTGAATTTCCACCAATTCCTGCTGAATCCAGTCAGTACCACCCGACTCGACAAAATGCAATGAAAAATTGTATCAGTGTCCTTGTGTGTCACTCATTTACTAACCGACATATCAATCTGGTTGTCGCAACCATTCTTAAAACTCAATCTTTCAAAAACTGGGCTTATAATATTCTCCCCCCAACTTTTCCATTGAGATTGAGAACACAATAACCCACTCTCCCACCATGCCAAGGTGCTAGCTTGACTCCGACGTCATCTTTCTGCCACATATACAAATCCTGCTGCCTTCACCCGCCTTCATGACCCGCTGCCCGGCTTCCCGATTAGCCAGGCCCATGGTACCTCAGGATGCCGGTCTTGTTATTCAGCATTGGCGAGTACCAAAAAAAACCAAAACTGGTACTCGATACTGAAAAAACGGTATCGGTACATCCCTACTTTAGCTGATCCCTAAAGATCTCGTCACAGAAGCCTATTTCACCTTAACCTAACCACTGAACTATCACTTTCATCCCCACTCAACTATCACCTCTTGTATCACTTGCCCCTCCCTCCTAGATTGTAAGCTCTCAGGGGCAGGGCCCTCCTTACCATCTTTACGTGTATTGTAACTGTAATGTCTTCCTTATATTGTAACCGCTGGGCAAACTGCTGGTGCTACATAAATCCTGAATTATAATAATAATATTATTATTATTATTATTGACAGAAGCATGTGGGGATTATTTAAAACAAGTATGGGGAGCAACATAACTGCCAATTGAAATTGAGAGATAAATGCACCAAGTTCTATATGCAGAATTATGTAGCTTTTTTTTGTGGCAAAATATTTAAAGCGGCACACAACAATTTGTTACGGTGTTGCATGAAATTGAAATATGCTAATGCAGCAGATTCACATGCGTGGTCCAGCAGAACTTCGAGATATTCTTCCAGTGGGATCATCCTAAATTTCTATAAGGAGTTTGGACCATATAGCCAATTGAGGCCGGGTTTTCCAGGGGTTGGAGCAGAATTTCAGTTATTCCAATGTTCTTTTCCTCCAAATATGGCAGGCTTTTTTTAGGAATTTGTTAAAGATAAATTGCTATCAACCGATATACTCGGTACCAGGTGATTTGGAGGTCTCCAACGAAGGAGATGTCAGCCAATATTAAAATCAGTGATGAGCCAGCATCCCCCTGCAATGCTGCTCCTCAATGCTGCTCCTCACTGTCTGCCCCTCTATACTTCCCTCTCCAGTGCTGCTTCTGTGTTAGTCCCCCACTTTCCTCTCACATCTCTCATTTTCAAGGCTGTATCTGTGACATTCCAAGCTGCTCATCTAGTTTCACATTTGATGATTTCATAATGTAAGATAGAGGTTTACCGTTAGCTAAAAATTAATTTCAAACATTTTAAAATTATGACAGTTGATAGTGATAGCATTTAGACGATTGCCCACATATGCCACTTGACAACTAGCACCTTCGTAGGAGTATTACCACCACTGTGGTAATTGCATACATTTTAGACCACTTTGCAACAGAACCATAATGCAAGTGCTTAATACATTTGGCACATTCTATCAGGCATTAATAGAAACTCTTAGGGCAGGTTCACACCTGGCCCGGAAAATGGTGTGAACCTGCCTGCAGTTCCAGTGCATTCCAGAACAGACAAAATGAGACATGCAGTATTTTTCTGGTCTGGAACGGACTGCACTGGTGTGAACAGAGGCCAGAAATAGCATAGGATGCATTTTGGGTCCGTGATGATCTGAATGTGGTGTGAATGGGCCCTTAAACAGCACTTACAACGTGATTTGGTGCAGCTGGTGCAACACCACATAGTACTTATCTTATAACATTGTTAAAACGCACATATTTCCCTTGTTGATTTCCCCTGTGTGTCTACTAATCATTCTGCTCAAGCTTGTATGATCTGGACTAAGGCCACAAAAGGCCCATTAAAGTAAAAACCGGGGAACTCTGGGCACATAAAGCTTTATTTACAGGCAACAGACATGAAAGACTGTTTGAGGTGATGTGTTCCAGCTTTGTCAGGGTGTTAACCCATTGGCTAGAAGATGTGCCCTGTCTTTTCTGTCTGTAACTGTAAATTGAGGTCTTTCAACACCTAGAATGCCACGACTGTCAACTGGTTAACACTACAGACTTGATCTTTGCAGGGGGAATTCATCCTAAAAGAAGCTGCAATAATTCCCTAATCTGAACCTAACACCTAGGGGGTAACAGCAATCATACAGGTAAAATCCCTTCTCTTGATTGATGCTATAAGACCTCTGTGTGCCAAAATTTATTTTTAACAATTAATTATTCAAGGTGTACAGACTGTATCAGCCTAACAGTCCATAATGCCATGTAATCCTTTCTACAATTTTATCACGGAAATAACTTCTAAAAAAACAAATGAAACTAGTAAGACTCACTGGACTATGACATTTTAATAAAGTGTCTAACATGGTTTTTCACCATGGATGGTGTGTTTAATGACCTGAATACTTGAACGTTTTCACTCAGAGTAAGAGTGGAGGTTCTGGGACCAGTTCGCATGCCTGTTGCTGGATGTCAAAGATGATGCTCAGCCAAGCAGAATGTGTAAAATTTAACTCATCAGGCTAAAAACAAGGGAGCCGTCATTCCTAACTTGTTTTTGAAGGTGTAAGCTCCAGAGTTGCCATTTCTATCCTTAATAATAATTTTTGTGTGGATTTTTTGTATACATCTTTACTTGGCTCCTCCCTAACTCTTCCCTGATAAACGAAGAACACAAACATAGCTGTCCTTTGCAAATTTTCTAGGCTCCTGGGGCACGCTACAGAAACGTCAGGAGGTGTCTGCTTTGAAATGTAAGTACCAGTTATCTACATTTAGTATAGCTAAAGGTTTAAAGCTGGAAAACATCTTGTCACACACTGCGACAGAAAGTGGGGGACCAGTCACATGAAGGAGAGCACCTGCGGGAGTAAATAATAAGATAAGTAGATCACCTTATTCATCATACCCTTGGCAAAACAAGCAGTAAAACTTCCCTCCCACATCGCCACCTGCCCCCCCGCCCTTCTCCCCAGAGTCCACTTTCCCCAGAGACTTGTTCTCGCGGTCATAAATTTTTGCTGCATGCACTGACCAAAATAGAACCCGGTCCCACAAACATACCGCATGCATGTCATTCAGATTTTTGGTGTGTTAGCCTGCGTTCTCTAGGTCAAGTCAAGGCACTCTGCCCCCTGCACTGGACCATCCTCTCACCTATTAGGGATGTTCAGATACCAAGTACTGTAGTCGGTACAAGTACAGATACTTTTCCAGCTCCAAGACTAGACTAGAGAAAAAGTAAAAAGCTAGGAGGCAGCTGTCATTTGTAAGGAGCACACGGAGCTCCTTGGATTTGTACATCTCTGTTTTAACCCCTTCGTGACGGGAGACGTACAGTGTACGTCCCGGCACTTTGTGCCTATTATGACTGGCCATGTACACTGTACGTGACGAGTTATATCAGGCTTTGTAATGCTGGTAACAGCTGATTCTCAGCAGTTGCCAGTCATTAATGAATGCCTCAGTATTGAGGCATTCATTAATGAAATAATTAAGCTTTTTGTAGAAACTTCTTCCTTTCAGTAATGAAAGAATGAAGCCGTTACATGCAAATACAGGACCGCAATTTACGATCCTGTATTTGACAGCTGAAAATAGCAGAGAGGTAGCAGTGACTCACCTCTCTGCTATTTGTTTTGACAGCTCGAGAGCCCGATGTTTAGATACATTTCACTCAAAAGATACAATGTATATCTTTTGAGTGAAATGTATCAGTTCTGATCGTCTCGCATGATCAAAGAGCTTTTAGGGAGATCTGAATCGGACTAAAGTCAGGATCAGTCTCTAAGGTTATTATTAGCTGTTCCTAAGTTTGGATCAGCCTAATAGCCAAGAATTTTTTTTAAAAGTTAATTTATCAAGCAGTCATAGTGACTGCTTGATATAAACTGACAAGAAAAAAA
>NW_017306901.1:798966-807107 GCF_000935625.1 Nanorana parkeri | reverse complement strand
AGGGGTTAAATACACATATGTGATACAATTATATAGCCCTATCTGTCCTCTAAAGAACTATATAATATGTGTGGGTACATTTAGTAAGAAAGTATATTACTGCTGTGGAAGAATCACACAGCAAAAATGTAAAAAGTGTGTCAGTCATTTATGAACAGAAACTGAAAAATAGCTCAGTCATGAAGGGGTTAATGAATGATTTTATTTTTATAAATATAAATAAAGGGAGGCACCGGTACCATTTTTTCAAGTACAAGTACTGATACTTGCCCAATTACACACAGATACAAGTACTGATATATTTTTGTTTATGGTCATGTGACAGTTTAAAAAAAATAATATCGACTAATGATTTCAGGACAGTGGTGAAGCGTCAGAGTCAGGTCCTAGCTGCAACCACTGCAACCCTGGTAGTTCTCGTGAAAATGCCAAGTATCTGCACTGGTATCTAAAAATCTCTACTTCCTACCTCCCAGAATCCCTGCACTGCACCCTAAAGCCCCAGACACTGCACCTTTCCAGAATGTTGCTTATCCTTCAGCTGGCATCTGTGTCTCCTGCAGGAATTATTATTACTCAGGATTTAGATAGCACTTGCATTTTGCACATCACTATACAAACTAAATAGGGACAGGGCAGTTGCAATTCAATTCAAGACAAGCAGGGCATCAGTTGGGCTAAAAAGAGAGGTCGGAGACCAAGATCACACTTACAATCTGGCATGAGAGAAGGATACTTGTGCTAAAGATTTTGATTAAAAAGTCAGAGGAAGGTGCACGGGGCAAAGGGAGGAAACATTACAAGTGTAGTTTTGAAAGACTGAATTTTAGACGATGGTGTGACATCTATTCTAATATGTCAGTTAGTAAATTAGTGCTCAAGGAGACTGACAGGATGAGCTTAGGAGTGGAGAATAATACTTGCACGTTATCTGCATAGGGATAGTATTGGAAGACATGCAAGGTTATCAACTGACCAAGGTAGAAGGTGTAGATACAGAGTCCTGGGGGACCCCTACAGAAAGAAGGAGGAGGCGGAGTTGTAAGAGACTAAATAGTGACCATTGGTTTTAGCTGTTAGTAAGTTGTTTAGGTGAGTTTTAGGAGGGCAGTTTCTGTGGAGTTGCAAAGGCCAGACTGTAATGGGTCAAGAATGTTGCTATCAATTTTTATCCTGATGCTCTCCCCAATGTACTGTCGTAGAAAGAGAATTGTGGCCTGCATTGTGGACTCCATTATGCATTTTATGTAGCAGAGAAAGAAACGCCTAGCAAAGCTACTGGCTTTCCTAGCTGTAGAATGTCTGCGAAGGGAGCCCACAAGAAAAAGCTTTGGCAGTAATGTAAGCAAGGAGTGCTATGGTGCTGCTGTATGGTTGCAGAGAAGCATCTTGAACACCATCATACAGAAAAAGAATGCAGCAGTCACCTGTTTACTCCATCCGCTCTAGCTTAAAAGATATTCCTGGAAAGAACACTACTGCAGTTTTCAGAATGAAAACATTTACTAAGGAATTACACTTTATATGGCAGCAGGACATGTCAGCATTATTCTACTGCTATATGATCTTATTCGGATGAAAAGGTACACAGTAATCACACTGTACAGACAACCCCGAATGCAGCCTTATTTTTGAAGAATCATCACCCTCCAGGATAGTCTCAATAAAATAATCGATCATCAGCAACCAACAGGTCTCTGCTAGGATTTATAACCACCCATAAATGTCAAGAATGTATCTGTTGCTAAAATGGCTAATGGTTAAATGTCTATAGGTGCTTACAAAAGAGCAGAATAAAAATCATCATTTACTAGTTATAAATAAAAAGCATGACGTCCAGCCCTAAACTAATTTCCGCCAGAGCTTAAAGAATAAAACACTGACATCACCTATGTTTCGGATACTGTGGTTACTGGAGAGGAAAACGAAAAATCCAATTATAGTTGAAAACCTGGGCATTGTTCTTGCACACATATCATCTGATGAGGACGTTTAGGTGACAGTAAGACTGGAAAGTCCACAATATCAAAGAACATTTCCAGTTCAGTGACTAAGAGCGCAGGATGTTGTGGGGTCAGACCACAGGATTGATTTAGAGGTAGTACGTGGCCAAAAAACCCACACAGTAGAGGAAAAGAACTAGACAAAACCAAAGAATGTGTTTATATATAAAAAAAAAAAAAAAAGGCAGCTATAGTTCCACAGGTAACCTAACAGATCCTTTTACATATTAAGAGAATGCATATCCATAACAAGCAAATAAACCTTACTCCTAAATAGCAATGCCACATCCATAAACAATGAGATTAGCTGGATATATTTGTGCTCAGCTACATCCATTACAAGAACATTCAATTGCTCTCTGGTAAAGTTTACTGGAGGGGTTTAAAGGGCAATCCAGGCAACAAGTAAAATCAAAACCAGACCTGCCAATGTTATGTAGAAGACTGCACAGAGCTTCAGATCAAATGCACATTCAATACCCATTGCATGGAATTTGGCATCGCCAGCAGAGTCTGCAGGTTAACCGCACAGAATTGTATTTCAATGATTAGATACTGGTAAGTCTAAAGGGGTAGCAGGGGTAATACACTACCTATTGCGCTACTGGGACTGATCCAATTTGCATGCTAAAGGCAGAAACTTCTACACTGCACTCATTTTGTAAGTTTAGTGGAATGCCCCATGGCAGGGGTAAACAATCTTTGGATCGCACAAATGCTTTTTTTTAAAATTGTGTCAGATATACTGTAAAATAAAAAGGTCTCATTCACATTCTCAATCAAGAAAATAAAATATTTACTAAGTAAATTGTGGTTTTATAAACTAGTTCTTGCAATAACCCCCAGCATTGTTGCCAGTGACTGCAGTAACTCCCAGCATTGGTGTCAGTGAGTGCAATAATAAATACCCCCAACAATGGTGTCAGTGACTGTAATAGCATACTTCCCAACTTTAGACTTTCATAAAGAGGTACAGTCTGGTGAAGAGATAATGTGGCATGAACATGGGCTGTGGTGAAGGGTGGATGTGACTGCATGCGGCTGAATATTGGATGTGGTAAAAATGGGTATGGCTAAACACAGTCCGAGTCTATGCACAGTATACACTGCACACATTCTCAGAGTCCTTGTACTACTACTGGGCTACTTAGTAACCAGCAACTGTTCAAACAGGCCAGAGTATGTAACATACAGCACATGCCCCACTGTTGGTGGTCAGTGGGAGGCAAATGCCTGACATTATTGGTCAGTGGGAGAAAAAGCACTTGGCTTCATTGGTCAGTGGAAAAACATGCCCTGCACTAAAATCAAAATGGTCCTTAAAATCCAAGTCTCAGCTCTAAAACATGTCATTACACAGAACAAATGCTTAACGCTCAATTGTAAAGCCTGCACAATCTCCAAAGTTTGTTTCTAAACATTTATCCATTTTATGTCAGGAAGAACCCCTCATCTAAAACAAATGGGTAGATTCCGCTTAAAAGTTTAGAACCAGTCTCCACTGAATGTGGTGCAAAGTTATTAATCTCTAAAGGCAGCCCCGTTCTCCACTGAAGGTCTAGCACAGATTCACACAAAAGCCTAATCCAGCAAAGCTTCCACATACCATTTGCCAAAAAAGCAAGGGAGCATCTTCCGCTGTCAAACCTGAAAACTCTGGCATGCAGATCTTTGTTGTCAATCCGGTCTCTGTTTCTGCATTCCAGTTCCCAGTGCCATTTTTTTCTAATGGCACCCCAGTCGCGCCAAGCAGATTTTCACCCGTGCAACCGAACACAATCGCAGCTAAAACAGCCACGAGTCGTGTGTCGCAAAAAAAAAAAAAAAAAGGGACAAAAAAACCCTTTCCTCACACTTCCCCTGAAGTGCATGCAAACTGTTCTGGGTCAGTAAATGGGAAACTACTGAAGACAGTGGCAGACCAGAATACTAGCATTCATGGAGATGGCATATGTATAGTATTTGTATCTGTACAGGTTTCCTTTAAATTAGGGAAACAAGCTAATGAAGTTCCTTTCCGCACATACCCAAATGCAGTCACAATGTCCCATACAAATTCAATCCACATTAAAGTTTTGCAGTATTTTTCTTACCTGTAGGTCAAAGAACTTGCTGTATCGCCGGTAGATGACTTCACTGGCATTATCTGACCAGGTAACACTAATAATATACACCTAGAAAAAGAAGAAAAAAAAGTAGTCATACATCAATTGCATAATGCATCTCCAAGAACAAAACACCAAGCACATACATATAAAGAACAGAGTAACAATTCAGTGCTATCTGGTGGTACATGGCCCAGTCAGTATGGACAGGTTATGACATCATACACACGACGATTGGGGCTGCAAAGCTCCATCATGAACCTGTAATCCAACTACGGATAGAGATTTTTATTTTATTTTTTCAGTAGTTCAAATACATTTATAGGGGTATTCAGTAGGCTAGTGCAAAGTGCAGATTTGACATATTCTCTTATGACCACAGGAAGATCAGTTCTTGTTAGCTGCAGCATACAGGTTGTCCCTTTATTCTCCTCTGCTGAACTGGAAACATAAAATAGAGACTTTGAATGATTCCTGTACACTACCAAATACTATTCTTTCATCAAGCAACATTACAGAATGAGGCAAACATATTTGTTTGTTCTCAGTAACCATGTGATCAATTGTAAATGTTCCATATGCCTTTGAAGATAAGCCTTCTATAGTGTACTTATATTTTACCTCTGTGTAGAGAAAGCTATGCGAACATGTAAATAGTTTTTCAGCCAGCTAAAGCAGAGGCAGTCTATTAGCACACAGAAGCATTACTGACTTGTTGCCCTAAATAATAGTATACAAGTAAAATATAATAGTCAGGTTTATTTTATTTTTACTAATCTATTTCCAATTTGTTTCTACTATATACACACAAACATATTGTTTTACAAAAAAGCATATACATACATAACAAATGTTTATAAGTTATCTCCTTACAGGCACTGTTCTGATTGATTTACTCATATTTGGAAACGTTAGCTTGAGCTAATGAGTTCTATAAACAATCAGATTTTGATCAGACAACTCCAGTTCCACTCCCCCCTGCCTCCTTTCTTCCTGCCCTACTTCCTAGGCTACTGTAATTCGGATTCCCGTATCTGTCCTGTTCTTTCCTCTCTCGCTACTCTTCTGTTTTAAGACGCTCGGAGATACAGGGACCGTAACAGCGTATTACCTGAGAGTAACTACTACCTCCGCGTCTCTTTATTATATGCATCACAGTACTGTTTACTGTATTTTGCATGATATACACTGTAAAAAACTCAATAAAAACTTTGAAACTAAAGAAATCAGATTTTACAACAAAGGAGCCAAGAATACACAGCAACACATGTGAAAATGGCTCAAGCTCAACCTGTTGGCTGAAGAAATTTGTAAAATGAAAACACCCCCAAAGGCTACAGGCTATTGAGCTATGTATAATTCAAGTTGCAACTAGAGTTTGGATGGCCACTGCACATTTCCCCCCTTCCCTCCAAGTGTCCTTCTTTTGGCCATTAGCATAGTTTGGCTGACAGCCATGCAAAAACATTTTTTTCTCTGAGCCAAACATTCTACTTTTTTAATTTTTCCCCAAATCCAGATATATAGAGGATTGCATGTTTCCGATGCTCTTAATTACTCTCCAAAATTCCACAGATAATAGTGTTGTGTTGTATTCAAATGGGCAGAATTCAACCCTTCATTGGATAATTTAAAATAATGCATAGGCAGAGTTGACTTTCAGAGATAACTGCAGCATAAAATGATCAGTACAACCAGACATCAGCAGCTGATGTTAAAGTGTATGCCACCCCCAGCAATGAAATGCTTATATGTGCTCCCTTTTGCTTTGTTCTATACCTTTAAATGTGTTTAACAGATCTGTTCAATTAGTGTAAAAAAAACAAGTCCAGTTGATCCCTAAAATTCAGAGCGGTCCTGTGTCTTGTTCACGCTTCTTGTGTTATCCCATGGAGCCTCAAATCAGACCTGCCAGTTATTACCTTGCAGAACAATTACCAAGATTTGCAGAGGAGAAGGGGAGGAAGGACTCAGTTTAGCAAATGACAACTGGGCAGTGCTGACACTATTTTTTGTCATTTCAGTCCACAAATTCCTGTGTGCTTTCAGCTGGCAAGAATTTAGGAGCGGGGTGCATTTCTGTGGCACTGCGGAGATGTACTGCATAGTTATTCATATTGCCCTGACATGCACTTTAAATGCAAAATGCCATTTTTAGATAAAGCTGAAAATGGTCCTACCCCCTCCAATACCTTTATCCTCAGATACCTATGGATCTATTGATCATTTTTATCGTTAGATTTTCACTATACGTGTTTATGCATTGTTGTACTGCCTGAATAGCCCAGCTTCTCGGCCCTCTTGGTTTGAGTCGCCAAGGCATGTCAAAAATGTTGACAGAAACCTATACTGAAAGAGATATGGTAGATGCCCCTGCTGACCTTATCCTGCCTCCCAGAACAAGCAAGTTGATTAGACAGTCAGAATGAAGCCAAAACTCCACATGTAAAAAATTATTTCAGGGCAGTTCCTCAAAAAGCACAGAAGCCAATTGATGAGTATGACAGCCAAGCAGCTGTCATTTCCAGAAGCAAAACTGCCTCCATATTCTCGAAGTACAGATTTACTTTATGAACCTACACACCCATTTTTGTGTCTACAAAAGCTGGACGATAGGGTCCATTAAAATTATTTCAGGATTTTTCAATACATGTTTTAGTGATCTGCTGCACAATTTCAGTTTTATTTTCTGCAGTGCTTTGTTAAATATATACAGAGTTAGAATGTATTGACAGGCAAAGCAAGCATGGCCAGTAAAAACTAATATATCAAGACATATCTTATAACAAAGTCATAACCGGAAATGTTTACTTAATATCCACACTCTACCCCCTCCTTTATCAGGAAGATAATTCACCTAATCAGGCAATGGAGTGCAGACAGATTGGCAGGAAACCAAGATCTAGGCAGCCCTTTATTTGCAGGAAACCAAATGTCTACAGTAACCCAGTAAGCCCCTGGCTGTATACAAGCAAAACAGAGCCTGCTTCTCAATGCCTACTCCCATCTGAAACAAAATTCTGTACAAAACAGGCATCCCTGGTTCAATACTGCATGGACTTGTTTGTCTGAAATGTAAAAAAAAAAA
Source organism: Nanorana parkeri (assembly GCF_000935625.1). NCBI lineage: Eukaryota > Metazoa > Chordata > Amphibia > Anura > Dicroglossidae > Nanorana > Nanorana parkeri. Next base: position 799,911 of record NW_017306901.1, on the reverse strand, counting down.
CCTGTCCCTTCTAGGACAGCCTCTTGTACGTGAAAAGTGGATAACTAGCTGCAAATACTTTCTAGCCTTCAACAGAGCTCCCACATACATCCATATCATAAAATGCGCTAATTAAAGCACAAAATCCAGTATATGATACAGACATCAACAGAGATTTGACAAGAATAAAAAAACGGGGGGCGGAGGATTTCATAAAGCTCCCTGATGTCTGCGAGAGAGGCATTTTCTAATTATATGTCCTGGTTGTCTAGTTATAGAGAACATTTATTTCATTTGCTGCCCATAGCAACTAGTCAACTGTGTATCAGGGACTTTACTCCTCAGTGTTTTTTTAAAAAGGTCTTGGGCTGTATAATAAAATGTGACCTTTACACTGAGATACTTGAACATCAATTCACAAATCTGATGTATATATAAATATATATAGAATATTATTGTATTATTGGTGTGTGTGTGTGTGTATTATCATTATTATTTCTTTTATATTCTGATGGCCGCTTTAAAAAAAAAAAAACCCAGAAAGGGCACCTCCCTGAAATGAGACGGGAACCTCCCTAAAATAAGGTTTTGCAGGTTGGGATGTCTGAGAATTAGTCAATTAAAAATGGATAGACCAGCGTTGGACAACTTTAAACATTTGATGGACTCAACACCTGGTTGCTAGCTGCTCAAAGAACTGAACTATAGGCTTAATTTGTCTGAAAGGGCCTCTCTGTACCCATAGTAACAAGAGCACCCGGTCTCTCTCCAGATAAGATCTCAGTAAGATGGGAGTAACAATGGCATCTAGCTGCATTATAACTGCTAGCATGATTAAAGGCCAAAAAAGCATCTCTCAAAATGGCACTGGTTAAGTGGTGGTGCACGCAAGACATTATACTTCAGTGACATGTGAGCAAAATGTAAATACATTTGTAAGAAATGTGCTCAAGCCACAACATTGGT
>NW_017306901.1:793808-798444 GCF_000935625.1 Nanorana parkeri | reverse complement strand
GACAACCCCCCCCCCCCCCCCCCAAAAAAAAAAAACCATCCTTAGTTTAAAATAAAATACACAAATGGGGTGTTACAAAGTTTACATCAGAATAAAACTCCATGCACACTTTTTTTGCAATCGCACTGCATCACGCAGTATTGTGTGTTCCGGTGCGGCCTATCACACTGTGGGCGGGAGGCGCATTTGGGATGGCATTGAAATGAATGGCACTGCAATGCACCTCCCGCAGCAGAATTTGTCAGGCCAAAACCAAAAATTACTTTTTTCTCACCTTTTATCATTTAAAAAAAATACTTGTATTGTAAGCACATGGCGCTTGAATAGCTTCAGCCAGGGAATAAAAGCTGCCAGTGGCAAGATTCCGCAGACGGCAGCTGAATGTAAATACAGTAGGTAGTGGGCTGGTGCAATAGCCAGCCTGCTATTGGCCATTTCAAATTGCAATAGCCAATAGCAGGCTAGCTATTGCACCTGCCCACTGCTTGCTGTGCCTTCCTACCAGCATGGAGGAGAGAGCTAGGGGATCCAACCAATAGATAATGAAAATAGTTGGCAACTATTCTCATTATCCATTAGTTGGTTGCAGCCCTACACTGTAATACAACATCATTGCACACAACAGGGCCTCAGTCATGCCAAATTGTTCATGGCTAAATAATATTTAATTTTGCATTCTCAGAAAGCTACAAATGTGGTGTATGCAATATACTACTTAATCAGATTTAATGTTTTGCATAGTACCAAACAACATCTAGAAACGCCACTATGAAACACCGTAGCTTTTACAAATATATACAATGACTAAAGGACAACAACTACTAGGTGATTTATAAAGTACATTTTAAAAGTGGAGCACACAATTTATTAATTAGTTGATTGCATTAATTCCTTGATTGTTGATTGCATAATGTTGAGTGGCTAGCAGTTCAATAACGGCTAAAGAGCCAACGTTTGATCCAAACCACTAGCAATTCCCCATCATTAATTTTGCCTAGAAAAGGAATAGAGGCAGAGAGATACACAGCAAGAACGTTTATACATTACTCTAAAAAGGAGCTTCTCAAAAATGTGATTTACTTCTAATAGTATGTAGTTCTACTCCACACTATGCCAAGTATGCAATTACCAATGCCCACTACTATGGAAACTATGGTAATACTGCAGGCTCAGATTTCATTCCAATTTGAATCACTGCAGAAGCCAGAGTGTTATGAAACAAAAAAAACTAGTTATCCAACATCCAAATTTGAAAGGATCATGTAAAAAGTTTAGAGAGGGTTAAATAAAGTTTACTTCTATAAACTGAAGTTTATAGGGCTGAATTTATATACCAGTGTTGCTGTAAATTTACGGTGCAAAAGTGATTCGGAGATTGATGCAGGGCTACATTTCTCTATGCTCAGAGTCGGATATACTTTCTGTGTAAGTAGTGAAAAAGTATCCAACAACAGTCTTGGCTGTCAAAAATAAATAGTCAGCCCGATGGGAGCATTTCCAGCCTCTACTGCTTTTCCATTGTTTCGATCTATTTCACTGCCCTTCATTACTTAGCAATATGCAGCCCTCTGCCATGAGCACATCTAACATACATGCTGTTCACTGCATAATTTATTTAAAACAATAAAATGCTGATCTCTACTGAAAAGTCAGGCACTGAATTGTGGGTTGTAAAATTGCAAAGCCTAAAAAAACTGAAGCACTGCAGACTAAACCCATTCAATACTTCCAGATGACATCATGTAAATCAAGCTATTTTCTTCTGCTAAAATCCCAAAGTGAACAGAGGTTTTCAACATTATATCATCACTGGCCATCATCCTAAAGAAAGCAGCAAAGCTAATGTGTCTTTCATTTGCAGGCTTGTCCTTGGGTTAACCCATTCATCCCTAGGCTACAAAGCATTTTATTACAGTTGGAAATATTTCCAGAAATTGGTAAACAATTCTGTTTAGATCACCTTTATAAAATTGATTATTTACAATGCAAGTAATCATATTACGAGCTACTGGAAATCCAAGATGAAAAACAACCAACATTTTTAAAGAGAACCCATCAGAACAGGACTTAAAAGGGAATCTGCCCCATCATTCATGCACTGTGGTCCAGTAATATACCGAATATCTCCTGTTTTACATTGTTTTATAACGGAGAACCCATGCAAAGTCCTTCCTAATGGGATACTGGGAGTTATTACTAGCCTGAACCAGTTCTGTTTACAGCAACAAAACATACACTTGCTAGGGCATGGCATTAAAGGGTTTCTAAACCCTCTGCTTTTTTTGCATAGATCTACTGTTTAAACTTACCTGTGTCTTCCCTGCGCGCTCACGTCTGAAAATGCGAAACTGCACGGGCAGCCGCAAAGCATCTTGGGCGGGCGCATGCGCAGTTCACATTTTCAGCCGGGACGCGAGGAAAGACACAAGGTAAGTCTATGGACACGTGCACCCGCATGCAGACACCGTGGGAGAGGAAGTGCCAGCAAGCTCAGAGGAGTCAGCACTGGAACGGAGATTCACCGCAGCGCTGGAGAGAAGGCTGAAAACTACAGGAAAAAAAAGATGATTGGATTAAGAGACATCATTTAAGGTAAGTGATTTAATTAACGTTGGGGTAAGGGAAAAGAAATTGCTGTTAATGTCACTTTAGCCTACTTTTAACCCTCAGCAAAAATGCCTGAAAGCATGAACAAATCCAAATGAATTTGGTCCCTGTAGGTGAAATATTTTCTCCCTCCTGACCTCAATCACTGTCTCCTCAATCATTGACACATAATTGGTATACCTAATTAGACTATACCACGATCCCAAGCCATCACCTCTCCCCTACACCTATGTCACCCCTTTCCACAATCCTCCTTCTCCCCTTTTCTCTTCTACATTTCACATCCCTGCATGTTCCACCATACACAGAACCCCAGTGTTGAGCTTCTGGCTATGCCTTGAAGCTTGGCTTATATGGAAGCAATGAATGCCATATGCATATATAATAATCATAAGTATCTTTGTTTTACACATGAGCTAAAATTTATACTTTTAATAAATAATAATTTATGCGTTTAACAAACTACCAAAATAGTTTTACTGCTACTATATCATACACCTCCACTCACCTCATAGTTCTAGCCGACCTGTGACAATGAGACTGTCAAAGGTCGGCTCAATAGATCGGGAGGTGAGCGAACACATACCGGGTTCGCTCACCTCTCGATCCTGTCACGGCTCTCTGCCGTGACAGGGGGAGGGGCTGGATTCCCCTCTCCGATCTGCCAGCGCTGACTGGCGGAACGGACGGGGGTGGGTACAGCTGGCTCTGCCTCTAGATAGGCAGAGCCAGCTGTGACTGACGCAGCTGGGCGGATCTCGACGTCCATGTCGGGATCCGCTCCGGCGTCTCAGTATACCGCGAGCTGTAGCTTGCAGTATACTGAGCTTAGGGTAAAGGGATGACGCTAGTTTGTGTCCTCCCGTTACCCTAAGGAGAACTATGGGGAAAAACACTGACCCCATCGTTCTCCTTCAAACTCAATAAGAGCCTGCTGAACAGAAATAAAAATAAGCAGGCAAACAAATCTTTCACACGAAAGCCTTCACACTTAGAAGTATAAAAGATCAAATATTCAGTTTATTGCATAAGCCCAGTTGTAACTGGTTCAAATTGAAACAAAGCAAATTGAGTTTGAGATATTCAGCATCCAAGTGAACTTCCTAATTTTGCTATTTTCATGCACAAGGCATAGGAAGAATAAAAGTTATTATACAAAGACTGCTTTCAAGAGAAGATGTGGTCATCATACAATAGTTAACATTTTGGTCATTATGTCACTAAAATGCAACAGAATATACTGGCTACCAGAATTCTATGTTTTCTGTAGTTGATAAAAGTTGATCTAGTGACCTGGAAGTTCTTTCGAATGCCCATACATATACCAGAAAGAGGGAAAAAAAAAGTTATATCCTAGAGATTTCTCATACAATTTGCCCACATATTCTCAGCAATTGAATGCACTTGCAAACTAACAAATGTGCCAACCGAGCAGTAAATCCTCTATACTTTCCTGCAGAAGACCAGGCTACAGGCCGGTAAAGCAGCAATGTGTTTTTTGTTGTTGTTTTGTTTTTTTTAGCAAAAAACTAAAGAAAAAGAAGAGTTGTGAGCTCTGTGTGGCAGAGATTGAGCAGTTTTTGTTGACTTGCCCACAGAGATGATGTGGTCATCAGTTTAGTGTGTAATTTGTAAACAGTTATTCCAATAAAAAAACAACACAAGTATAGAAATCACTTGTGGTCTCTTGTTTTGGTAGAGGAATGACTGGGCAACATAGTTAAACGCTGATTTACTTTACAACAGACATAGAGACCATGGGGAACAAAAGTAGCCACACTCCAGAAGGAAGGACAGTGTCAGCATGAATTCAGAGATGATTTGAGATCTACAGCTGATACACCTGATGCTGTATATGCTTCATTATATTTGAAAGATCAGATTTTCAGAACAGCAAAAGGTAAAAAGCAAGGTGGATGGAAAATCCAAGTTTAAAAAAATTTCAAAACAACTGCTGATTGGCAGAAGAGCTGTAAGTGTTCCATAAAATCTTATTGCTACCATCCAGCGGGTTTTTTTTTGGGGGGGG
>NW_017306901.1:787814-793652 GCF_000935625.1 Nanorana parkeri | reverse complement strand
CAAAAACTCTTTTCTCTCCCCCCTCGGTGTTTTTTTTTTTGGGGGGGGGGGGTTCTGCACATTGAGCTGTGCGTAAACAGCTCAGCACACAGGCCAAGCATGCTGACACAAAGTAACTCCGGTACGAATCATCAGATTCTTCACAACACCGAGAGGGAGTTTTGAAAAATATGGACTCCGTTGGCTGACTTATACTTGAGTGACTTGCCTAGTAATGATATTTTTGATCTAGGTGGTGTGGTGGTGGGTTACCTCCCCTGGAGCACCTTTTTATTTCCCTCCTCTCTTTTCCCTTTACTTGTTCTATATATCTTTCTTTTAGTCTTACTTTTTCTGACCCCTCATGTACTTGTTAAGTAGCTGGTTATCCTCCCGTACTCTAGGAGGTTAGAGGCACTCCTTTTGAACATTCTAGCTATGTGTCTCTTTATACGATGCTTTGCCTAATTCACCTTGCTTTTACTAGGGAAAAAAGCTTTGTTATGGTTTTATTACTTTCTATCCCACTTTGTGTAAATCGACAACTTGCTGGGAGATCTGAACCCTTGGATTTGCCTTGGTTCTTTGTGATTCCTATTACTGTATTGGTTAGGGTGGTATGCAGACCTTTGTTTTCTTAATATTTTGTTTGGTTGTAATGTTCTCTTACTCTTTACCTTAATAAAAAAAAACACTTTGAAAGTTAAGTTACATCATCAGGGCCCAGCCAATCAAGCAACCAAACACTCGAAACCCAGACAAAGATGGAAACGCCGGTGTGGGAGAAGTTCTTGGCTGGAGGAGATCGTTCTGGCAGGTAAGTCTACCATAACATGCTAATATATGCTGTACATACTAGTCTACTTTCTTTTTAAATAGCTTTGTTTCCAAAAGGGGGAGTGTTTCATCTTTTCTTAAAATATAACATTGCAAAAACATTACCACATGAAGCAAAGAAGAAGCATCCACTACTGTGAAGGTTTCTTTAGGACACATTTATGCTAGTGAGCTCATTTGATAGGGCTCACTGGATGATTTGTGTACTTAATCTACATTTCGCAATATTAGTTCAAGCCATCCAAGTTTTGTCAAGAAAAAAAATAAAAATAAATAAATAGACCCTGTGCCTGGCTTCCCTCTTGATTGTGTCATGAAGTAGTGAGGGAGGCTACAGGAAGCCGACCATTCAACAAAGAAAAAAACATTTCACAAACACCAAGAGCATTGCTCTGCTAAGAAATGGTCTTCCAAGCATCACAAATGGCTTGCGGGCTATAAATAAGAAAAAAGTATGTTTTCAAATCCACTAACAATCTGTAAAAGGCTCAGTGTCAAGACTGGCACCACTACATCACATTTTCAGTAAGTTCTTTCTGCAACTGATAAGCATTCGGTGAATTAGAATTTTAAGTTTCAGCATTAGTTACCACAGCATCAATATATCAAATTTAGCCTCATGGTCTCAAGAGCAAAGACTACACAGGAGCATCTAAGATTATAACACCAAAGGGCATGTTAATATGTGCCAAAATTGCATATGGACCTCTCCCAAGCCAGGCTGTATCATGTCTAACCCATCCAAGCAGTGTGGAGGTTGTAAATAACTCAAATTTATGACATATGTAAATCACAGTTGTAAACAGTTTTGAGTTCCGAGTCTATTCTGGAATTCAGGGAGAACTGGGAATTACATAGCGATACATCTTTGTAGACAATCAGCAAAGATGATCTTCTGCAATCATGTATAGAGGGTAGAGGATTGACATGGATATCGAGAAATGTGCACATAACTGATTACATTACTGATTAGATATTAATCTGCTGTGGAAGTTTTGTCTATTACACATGGTCATTATAAGCACACTAAGCTTAATTTTACTTACAGGCAGTAGCTGACCCAGCTACTGCCTGTAAGTAAAATTAAGCTTAGTGTGCTTATAATGACCATGTGTAATAGGCAAAACCTCCGCAGCAGATTAATATCTAATCAGTAATGACAGGATTATAAATACATCCTGTTTGTATGAGGACTGCATTTGCAATTGTACTGTTACTTCTATTTCTACACACAATCAAAAATGTTTACCCCAAAGACTGAATAGGTATATTTTCCCAGCTTAATACCATATGTGTTTTCATACTGACCATCAGAAGTGATCAAAACTAGAAGCCAGATACCTGGGAGGCAAGAGCATGTAAAGATAAGACAAATACATGGTTACAAACAGATACTATTACACCAGCTTTACAGGCAAGGAGGGCTGAAAAAGGGTTACAATGGAAATGGAAAATCAGAAGAGAGAAAAAAAAACTGAAAAGAACAGCAAGCGAGATGCCAGGAAACAAAGAGATTTCTCCTCTTGGCTGGGACGGCTGCTGGCTCCTATCCACGCCCTCACGAGCGCTCGGCCAGGTCCCACATTAGGAGTCCAAGGCTGCATAGGAAAACACAAACTCTCCTTCACTACTGCAAATCAGCATGATCCAACTGGGACAAGAGTTACTAGCTTTCTAAGGTAACATTCAGCTACTAGATGCTGATACCATTACAATCAGATCACAGCTTCTACTAGCAAGACCCCTGCTGACATTGTATGTAATGGAGTGAATTAGTATAACAGTCTCACGTCAACACATTTCAGTAGCACTACCTCCATGTACACTACTCACACAAAAAAAGGTTTCTACAGAATACAAAAAGTATTTTAGTAAACACATAGTTTAAAGAGACAGTGTCACTTGCCCATCCGGGGATGGAGTGGGTCATCCATCAGCAATCTTCAAACAACCTATCCACACTCCCTTGCCACCTCTCCTGCACCTCCAATTTAGGAAATTATTGGAACTTACTGGAGTAGAGGACATCAGTGTGAACTGTATAAAATGGTGCAATTAAGAAATGTGAGGGATTATCTCAACTGCACTGGAGACTGCGTGCTGAATGGTTCATGCACAGAAAGTGTAGTTACACATGTGCTAGGTACTACGGTAGCTGCTGAGGGTCACCCTCACATGCTGGTGAATGGCAACATGCATATGTGCTGAGTAATATCAGTGGAGGAATTAATGCACATAAGCCGAAGAAAAGGCGCTGAGAGGTTAAAGCAAATATATTGGGTATGAAGTGCTGAGGGGTTAACCAACATGAGCTGGGGATCGGGTGCTAATGGGTTAACATAGATGCCTGTGGACTGAGTGCTGAGGAGATAAGGCGCATGGGCTAAGGAATGGCCATGGGCTAAGGAACAGGAGGGGTTATCACAAATCATGGGGATAGGACACTAAGGGTTAACCATCATGACCTGTGGACTAAGCCTTACTCTGCTGGTATAAAACCGACCAGAGAGGTTTGTGCACTGGAAGGGATTGTGGCGTGCACTGACCTCTGGGAAAGGGGAGGGGGAATTAATGGCACATTAAGAAGACCTGAACAACTTCTTAAATAAACAATACTTTATCTAACCAGAAAAGTTAAACAGTCCCTGAGGGTAGCAGGTTACTCTTTCATATTTCCAGGGCAGTCTATCCTCTGAAATATTTACCCTACTGAGGACTGAGGCAGCAGCAGAGCTCTAACTCTCCCTTGCAAAGGGGGTCCTATCCCTATCTACCACTAAACTATGTATTATCCTCCTGCATCTCAAGGTGGCTTCCAAAATCTCACAAGAAACCTGTCAAAACAAATGTAGTAAAGATTATCACCAGCACACCAAAAGGTTTTGAAGCAAGAAGTCTTTTAATGACAAATTGCCATTCAGTATGCCGTTCTAATGGATGCATCAAGTTATGAACCGACTACACATGATAAGATGCGATCCACCATGGGTGGACTCAAATCCCTCATTGATATAGGTCAAAGCAATGGGTGGATTGATGATGGTGTAGCAAGTTTTTTGCTTAACAAGCACGCACAAGTACCGCTGCTATATGGGCTCCCTAAGTTACATAAGGGTACGAATCCTCTCTTGTAGTACTGAATGGCAATTTGTCATTAAAAGGACTTCTTGCTTCAAAACCTTTTGGTGTGCTGGTGACAATCTACTACATTCGCTACAAGCACCCACCTGCTTTGCAGGTTTACTATTATTCCGGTAAGGAGTGCAGCTGGTATCTCTATTATATGCCCTGTCAAAACAAGACACAGGCTCTCGCAAGATTGCGACTGGATCCCAATTCAGAGGGAGAGTAGGAGAGTCCTATATACTGGGCTCCATATCGTATTAGAGTAAGAAGTGGCCATGTGACCACTCTGTTTACACTGGATGAAAGATTTACCGATCATAGCTAGACCAGCATAGACCAGTGCTGGTCAGCTTTATCACTGACCAGCACTGCTGACGCAACGGAGCCATAACATTCGTCTTTGGATATATCTACCTACAGGCATCTCACTGCTCGTATGGATTACTAAGCATTTATATGTGTGCTGGGGGAAGAATACAAGGGAAACACCAATGTGTCCTAACACAAGCACAATCCCCAATGTGTCCTATCACAAGCAGAATCCTGATCTATATACACATACACACTCTAAAATTACTAAAGGTCCCCACACACCTTACGATAATCGTACGATAATCGCGGGAAATCCCGCGATCGTCCGATTATCGTAAGGTGTGTGGAAGCCGTGCAACCTCTACTACTGTAAGGTCGCACGACTTTAAACTTACGGACATGTTTCAAAACCCGCCGTGCATCGTACGATGTTCGGCGGGTCTGTAGCATGTTCGTAAGATAAAAGCCGGACGGGCCGGTGTGCGCAAGCGCACACTGTCCGTTCGGCATTGTGGTCATCGGAAGCCCACAAAGAGACTGTTCTCCACAGCAACAAAATTAAACTCTGACTTGGGCATTCTATTCAAACGAAAAAAGTGAAACTGTGCTGTGGAAACAAAAAAACACTGGTTTAGGCATTTTACTATTAAGGATTTTAAGCCATCATTTTTATGTTTTGTTTTTCTTTTGTCAGGTGTGTTTAAAATAAACAAGCTTTTTGTAAGATTCATTTCACGGATTAAATTAGAAATATCTGAAAGTTTAAATGAAGCAGCACCTTGGAATGTACATTGCAGATAAGAAGACACCAGGCACTAACAGGCACAGGCTTGTTAATCTCCTCTAAAGATGTGCAGAAGACCTAATTTTACCCTAAAAACTAATCCCACCTAAAGCTATGCAACAAAAACCAGAAGTGAACCATAAAAATGCATCTGTGCATACACTGCTGTCATTTTCTACCAAGTTAAAAATCACTATGGTTTAGAATAAACCTGACTAGTGTGAAGTCACCATTTTTTCATATATATTTTATATATATTTCCTTTAAACAATACAAGAAGCAGGGCAACCAAACACCTAAAATTGATAATGTACAAAAACGTCAAAAACAGAATTCAGTATGTGAAATGTATACTTAATTGATACTAGCAAAATGTGGCCATTGTAGAACCGGCAAGCTTTGGGATGGGGGGGAGATATGGTGGCAGATTGCAGTGGTCGAGCAGGGGCGGGGGGTAGTGTGATGTGCAGTGATTAAAGTTAGGGAAATGAGAGAATGAGGGAAGCCCAGACACAAAGGTGAGAGCAAGAGGTATCGTGCAGATGCAATGTTGAAAGCGAGGTTGGGATGTGCATGTGTGGTGAAATCAGGGGTGCATGTGTGGTGAAATCAGGGGTGAAGGTGTGATAACAGGGGCAGTGCGCATGTAATACCGCGGTGATGGGAAAAATGTGGTGAAGCCCTATGGTCAGGGTGAGAAAGGGAGCAGGTTTGGTGTTGAGTGCAGAAAGGAAGGGCGAGATGCAGTTGTGGTGCCAAGAACAGATGGGATAATGAGGATGAGGCACAATGGTGGGGGG